>NW_017300322.1:1077329-1093979 GCF_001594075.2 Trachymyrmex cornetzi
GAGCCGCGGGGGATATCCTTTTAACACGGGACACGTCCCGCGAGCTCCCGTGGCCGAACGGGCCTAATGTCAGAGGCCAGATGGCAGCACACGGTGAAAATTCACGACAATTTCTACGGATTTTCGACCTTTTCCCGTCAAATCCCCGGGGATCCGCAACGATATTCAGTTTCCTTTCGCTTTGACCTATCGCCCGATCAGTTGATCACCACGTACCGTCAACTGTCAGACCGTCCTACCACCTCAGCTGACTCCCTTTTCACCACGGTCTCTTACCTCCCAGCCCGTTCTCCTGATGAGTCTTCCCTTCTTGCAGAACATATTGCAGCCTTTTTCCTATATTATCGCGATCCTTCCGCACGAAATTGATTGTACAGATGGTCAATACAAATTTTGCATAGCGACCCGTGCTCTCGGACGAACCTTGTCTGCTGTCCTCTCGAGATCACAGCATCGCTGCTTAATGTGTGCTATAAAAATTATATTATGAGCCACATTGCTCTTTAGCCTCTGGCCTTTGAGATTTTAATAAACGGAATTAAGCTTCATAATCTATTTAGTAGCATGTATAACACAGGAGAATCTATATGCTTCTTGAGTAGAATTTATATTTTTTTCGGAACAGGAGATACATTATGTTACATAATTATCATGTCTGGTATAAAGATGATAAATCAAGTTGATAAGTACCAGTTAGAAATTTTAGTTTATTATGTATCGTGAATTTCTAGTTTAATGTTTTATTCTAAGCTCAGTACAGTATTTATAAATTTTTTGTGTTCAGTTGATAAATGCGTGACAAGTATATCTTTTCATGAAACATTCATCAATTATTATTTTGTGTTTATTGTACTCAAGTAACATACTGTTCTAAATCTTGCTTTCCATTGTGTTTATTGTACTCAAGTAACATATACTGTTCTAAATCTTGTTTTCTATTGTTGCAAGACAGTGACTCGTATTTACTGCATATTACTATTTATAGTTGTATAGTCATCCGACTTTGGACATAGTAGCAGTAATTCCTTATTGGCAAGTTAAAAGTATTCTTTAGGTTTCTGTTTCACATAACGTAATCGTGGAATAAACTTTGTTGAAAAAAGAGTTTTAAATACAATATAAGAAATATTATTTTAATTAATCCATTGCTACACGTTACTGTATATTATGAGACCTGGGATGTTTAAAATTTGTACAAAAATGTGCACACACAGATTTTCTTGAAGTCATTTATTAATCACTTTTTTAAGTAATATGCAAGTATCGTTCTTTCTTTCTCTTATTTAACCTTCTGTCTCTTTCATTTACATATATTCTGCGTCATTCTCTTTTTAAAAATATAATTGGGGGAGGGGGGGAGGAGGGAGGGAGGGAGAGTTAATGCATGTATGCAACAAATATAGTTAAAAGATAGTATTTTGAAATTTAAATTAATTTTAATATATTGAATAGTATAAAGTTGATTTAATTCCTCTGCTTTATATATAATTCATTCTTATTTTGATATTTAAAATTATTTGATATTAGTTATGTTGATATATTATTCTTTAGTTTTTTCAAGACTAAGAAAAGACAATAAAATTGTTATATAAGACTGAAAGGACATTGATAATATATGTTAAATCATAATTTACCTTTATGTACATGCTTATTATAATTTTATTTATAATTTGATGCATTATTGAAAGCTTATTGTATTAAGTGTAATGTTAAAATATAATGTTAAGATATAACAAAACATAAAATAATGTTAAAGTAACATTAATAAAAATAATTGAAAAGTAAAAGTTAATTTTTTTTACTTTTTGGCTAATTAGTTATTGTAACACATTTATTAATATAGAACAATAAATGTATAAATAAATTATAATAACGAATTAGAAATAGTTAAAATATTGAAAAATTAAAAATTTATATGTATGTGATGTGTAATAGTTTTTAAAATATTTTTGCATTTACACATATTGAACATTTTCGTTTTAGGGGTTAGCTGTGATTCCTGCTTGAAAGGAAATTTTCGGGGTCGTAGATACAAGTGCCTCGTATGCTACGATTATGATCTATGTGCCAGCTGCTACGAGGGAGGCGCCAATACTACTCGCCACCTCACAGATCATCCTATGCAATGCATACTTACTAGATCTGACTTTGGTAAGGTTCGAATTTAACTCTTTAATGACAAGGTGCATCTTCAGAACGTATCCGACAGGGTGGAGTCGGATCCGGATTCGGTCTTTCATTTAATCAATATACAAAATGCGTAAAAAGAGTAAATAACTGCACATAAAACTTCTTTTATTTATAGATGAATACAGTAAAGTTTATTAATTGACTTTAAATAATTGCAATAAAATAAATTTCTTTACTGACGAAACCGTGGATCATCTCTGATCCCGACCTTGTTATTAGAGGATTATAATGTAATATATATATATATAAATTTTATATATTTTAACACATTTTACGTTTATTTTACATACAAAGTGTACGAAGAAAAAAGATATTTATTTTAATACCAAAAATGCTCTTATACTTAATTAATAAATACAAGAAAAGTAATTAATTTTTTTTGCAAATCAGGCTTCTAGTTGATTAGATAATTTTTTTTTTGTATTCTAAAGTATTATAATTGCGTAATAACAATTAAATAATTTATAGATGGAAGATTTTACTATATTAAATATTTGTTAATCCATTTGTAAATGATTAACTTTTTGAATAGAATTATACTATGGTGGTGAAGGAGTGAGTGTGGAACAGCCTCAATCCTTGACTTGTCCCTATTGTACAAAAATGGGTTTTACTGAGGCTACATTACAAGAACACGTTGCTGCTGATCATCCGGATACTTCATTCGAAGTTGTACGTATATAAAGATTATAACACATAGTAATTATATATTATGGGTGTATAACTTGTATATTTTTGTCACAGGTTTGTCCAGTATGCGCAGCAGTGCCAGGTGGAGAGCCTAATCATGTAACTGATGATTTCGCTGGCCATCTGACACTAGAACATCGCAGTGGGCCAAGGGACCTGATTTCTTTCCTGGATGAACCAACTGCAAGTAGACACGGCGTTAGACGGATACCGCATCCATCCAGAGCTGTTGGAGCGTCGCGTGGACGTAGGTATGTACAAGATTGCAAATTTCTTAAATAATTTATTATTACTTATCAATATTTAATGTTTCATAGAAGTATGTATAACAAATATTTTTTAGGAATATTAATACTAACTGAAATAAATTTTTTCACAACTATTATATTTTATGAATAATGTCATTTATAAATTTTATCTTTGTACAATTTTTAAAAATATTAGACATTTTTTGCCAATGTATATTATATATATGTATAAATATAAAAGAAAAGATATATCTTTTTCACTTTTATAAATATAAATTATCTCACAAATATTGTATTTGCTGATTGATAGTGATAAATTTTAAATGCTTTTTTCTTAATGAAAATTGGACAATTATGATTAACTATAATTTTTTAATATTAGCATCACACCATTATCACTTCATCTTAGATAACGTTCATTAGAGTATCATTGGACCTGCAGGTCCAATATGCATTTCAGTTCATCTGGAGGGTTAAGCCCAAGTAATCGCGAAGGTATAGATCCAATTGCGGAGTTGCTATCTCAATTGTCGGGAGTACGTAGAAGTGGAGGCGGAAGTGGACAAAGTACATCAGCTCCTACGCAGTTACAGCAATTACAAATGCAACTACAATTAGAACGACAACAAGTTCGGGTAAAATTCATTTTTTTATCTACTACGGAACATATGCGCACGCATGATAATGATAATAGTTTGGAATGTTGACTAAATAGATATATGAATGCAAATTTTATATTTATGTATCCTATGCATTGATTGAATTTGTAATTACTGAAGATGGCCAGATATTGGCCGAAACGTTTAATTTTTTAAAATTGAATAGATTAAATATCACATTTAACAACCTGTGCTGTGGTTTTATGCTCTTTTTCTTCATAATTTTGATTATTTACCACTTTCTTGTCGATTATATTATCATTTTTTTATTTTGAAAAAGTATATATTTCTTTTTATATATGATATTTATTAATTTATTGTGCATAATGTCAGTGTCATGTACGTCATTACGTCTGAAGGATTCAAGTCGAGCCGTGTTTAATTACTCATATTAGAATGCGTTATGATTCAGAGCTGTGTCTGTATATTGAATATTGCGTACAAAAACTTAATTGTAAAAAAATTTACAGATTACGAAACATTGAAATAATTGATTGAAAATAGTTTTGAACCAATTATAATATTCAAATGTATAGATATAAAATGTCTATAATATATTATGTAGGTTGAAATTAATTTCAAATCGATATATATGACGCCGATATATTACATATTTGTTTGTACTAACATTTTAACTCTTTTGTTATCTCCGTTTTCTCTTTTTTTTCGTTTAATAATGAATATATAGAAGTTGTTTATTGAGATAATAAGATATTGTAACTGAAAACGCAAGAATATTTATAAATAACTCTTGTAATAGAACATTAGAAGGACAAATAAAATAAGGAAAATAATGTAGTGTTTAGAAAGAAAAAGAGGTCAGTCTTCAAAAATTTCGTTTAATCTCATTTAGTTCTGTTTAATCTTAGTGACGTTTAGTCTTGGTAACTTATATTTATTTAAATTATGACTATAATCTAAGCAAGATTAAGAAACATCTGTACAATGATAGTGACAAATCATACTAAAGTAAGCTACTAATTTCTTTAATTTTGATTTATTCTGCCGAAACAACAGATATACTATTAATATTGTATGTATATGATAAATTTTATATTAGTATTTAATATCATCTAGATATTACTCTACATATATTAATAATTATTTATTTTTATGTATTTTAATTGATAACTTGTGAATTATTTAAATGATTATTATTGCAATAGTCATGTGATTTTTATGAAAAAATATTAGACAAATGACTAGTTTACTTTTTGTTTCCACCCAGTTTTAGTCATGTGTAAGTAACAAATTTTGACTTTAGTTATTTCTTATAGTAAAAGATTTAATCGTTTTTTACATATTAAGCAATATAATTATTGAAATGAAATGTTTTTAGGCTGCTAGACAACAACTCGAAAGACTACCCAGAAGGCAAACGCAAGTGATCGGTTCTGTAAGTGGAGGCAGCGGGGGTGGCAGTGGTGGTGGTGGCGGTCATACTACTACTATGGGGACAACGAACAGTACAAGTAGTAATAATAACGCGACCAATACGGCCAACCCGTCCGGTGTGTCTTCTAATTCACAGAATAATATGTCCTTGTTACCCAGGTATGCGTTTTCCTTTTAGATTTTTAGTTAATGACATATATCTCAAAGTGACTAATATTATAATATTGTTTATACAATTTATTGATATTAATCTCAATAAATAAATTACTTTTAAATGTATTTTGCTAACGTGGATATTAATTCACATATATTCAAAATTGAAAAATCATACAATGCACACATAAAGGACAAAGGAGTAATAGTAATCAGTCAAACTTATATTCTAATGAAAAAAATTTTTAGTCTTTTTTTGTCAACTTATATACTAAATGTACACAGGATTGCGTGTTGTAAATAGTTGCCAAAAACTGTATTATAAATATCTACATATCTATTTTAGGCAACACTGATATTTATTTTATTATATATCAACATATGATATTTATAATTGAAAAATATATGAGCAACAAAAATATATACGTGTGTATATATGTGTATATATATATATATAATGTAATTGAATAAATTGAGACAATGAAAAAATATTGTAACGCTTGATTATTTAATTTGCTCTAAACATATAATTATCTATCTTACATTTGTTCAGATGCATCATAACCACGCCGTCTGATTCGCAACTGCAAAGTATTGAACGCGAGAGTGCAAATAGGAGTCTTTTTGCACGTGAACTTATTGTTGGAACGCTTTCTCAAACATTGTCAGAATTGATGCAACAGCAGTGTGCTGTGCAAACACCGGCGTCAAATGCGACTACTGCCACGACCAGTCCTGAAACACCAAACGCCAATACTTTCATTGTTTCTGCGAAGAAATTGGGAGTAACTCAGGAAGCGAAGAGGGAACAAGCGACAAGTAAACACGTGACATCACAGGCATCTATGCAACAAAAAGAATCGCATATTCTGCAGGCTGCTGCTGCTGCTGCTGTTGCTACTACTACTGGCAGCGTAGGTTCAGGTCTGCAAAATCAGGGCTTATCCTCGAATCCTAATAGCATTGCAACACAAAATCCACCTATAGTTCAAACATTGATGCATAGCGTATTACCTCAACCATTGGTAAGCATCTATTTCTCTGGCAAATAATATATATTAAAATATTTATAAAATTGAACGTAATTAGAGATAGAAAGGAAATAAAAGTAATATGTAATATATTTGAAACTCAATGTAGCAACATCTAACCCCTATCTTTTTCGTACAAATTACACTAATTTTTTTATCATGTATAATTATTATATCGATGTTATTTTATGACACGCTGATCCCGAACATAATATTGTCGAATGACTGATATACGGTAGACAATCGAAATAATCCTCATAGAATTTCGTGTGACTTAGGTACTGCAGCAACCACTGCCGCCACCAATTAGGAATACTGGTACCGGAACTATCAGGGAACCGATAGCAGCTCCGGCACCTGCTTACCTCAGAGGTGGAGTTGGCTCGGTCGGAGTGACAGGCTCTTCGCGTAGAAAGCCGGTTAGGGCAGTAGATGGCAGAAACCAATCTACGGAACCGCCACCCCCACACTAACCCCTCCTTAGCCCGTGTGTACCCATCCACCACCCTGATTCCTCACACAGGATCCCCTAGCACTAGTCCTAGCACTGTTTAGAACACCTCATTATTATTGTTATTATTATAATATTATATATTAATAATTATTCGAAACGCCCTCTCCTTTCCTTTTCCTCTCCTCCTCCTCCTCCTCATCCTTTTGTGCCCTAATGCTATTACAACTTTCCCGAACTTTAATCTCGCCATTTTTGCTGTTACGTGACATGGAACAAGGGCAAGGGCTGATTCGCTAGCCACTGCGGCATATTTGCGAATAATAATGTACATAACTCACACTTCTTGCAGTCATGCTCGAAATATATAGAGTTCGTTCGCGTGTATTACTTTTCTTCGAATGAGTCTTGCCACGTTCTTCCACGCTGATGTGCTACCACGATACGGCGTTACCTTTTATCCACTGGAGAGCAGGTGTTTGCGAACCAACAAAAGAATATTGTAAAAAAAAATCGTACAAAAACAAAGCGACATTAGCGTTTATTGTTCGGTTAATGAGGTATCGAAGAATAATCAAAGAGCACGAACATGTAAGGATCAATCAGATACTTCGAACAGCTGATGTAAAAATTCAGCAATGTATTGATAATATGTATTTATCCAATGATGGTAAATGAATGTATACGCGAATATAGCTTTTTCATATTGCATTTTATGTATTATACATGTTTACCGTTCACTATGTAAAATTTGAGAGATTTTATTGGTCTACATACCCAGTGCAAATCGAACAATCGATTGCTAATGTGCTGTGTATTTGAAAAAACAAAATTCTCCCCTCTTTCAGATAAAAATACACGAATGCAAATTCATGCCTGGGCTGGTCCGTAATACTAACGCTTTTAAATTGCTTTAACCTACCGATAACTTGTCCGGCGCACTAATAGTAAAAAAATGATACACAAAACGATTGTAGGAACGAATGTCACGAATGATATGACAGTGCAGAACAACGTTACTGCATATTTTTCAGACAACTACTTAGATTATAATTCTCGTTATAATAGACTCCTGTATGCTTTACAATCAATAAATCATTGGTATAATGTACAAAAAAGGCATTTATATAGTCTATAATTATCATTCGTAGTTTACACGAACTTCCTTTATCTTTTAATTCTTTTAAGTAAAGTTCACTCGCCGTGACATTTTGCATACACCAAACAGAAGAAGAGTTTATGAAAAGAAGGGACAAATATGTCGAGAAAAAATTTTATATATTAGACACTTCTAAATATTTAGACGTTTAAATGAATTACATTTAATTTAGTTGAAAAAAATTAGTACTAGCGGACCATCCCATGGCACATGGTATAAAAAGATGAGTCGTAAAGTGGAGAGATTATACATTTAAATATAAATTATTATTTTATATGTCAGCCATTAAACTAACACTTCAAAATATGTCGTATCTGCGGCTTATTAAATGTATTTAATGTTTCACTAATGTTTAAATACTGTTCGTCAAATTGTTATAATTTCCGGATTATTGTATATTATGTAATTTTACATTAGATGTACGATTTGACGCACAGAGTTGAGAAATAAAGTTTCTTTTAAAATTAATCACTCCATTTTAAGACACTAAACAATTACAGTAACCGTAAAAAAATTATGATTTCTATCAAAATCATACTTGGGTCTATATATTTATACATTTAAAAAGCATAAAGTAAACAATTTTTTCGTATCGCGATTCGAAAAATCTTCAAATTTTTATTTTTATTTTTGTCGAAAATTAACCGAGTCTTTCAAATATACCTAATATTTTTAATAGAGATATATTTGTTTATTTCTTTTATAAAATATATACAAAAGTGACATCGGTAATATTGTATCGCAGTATGCGTATGATGTATACGGATGCATCTGTAAGGTTTCTATTGAGAATAGAAAATTTCGAAGATGCGCGTATACATAAGTGTTATTTGCTCTTGTTTCTTTTCTTCGAGTACTTATATTTTCTTCTCCTTTTTGCATATTTACTGTCGTATACATATAATCTCTCTTGCCCTATCATCAATGTTCTCTTAATCTAAATTGTCTTTCACCCAAGATCCCGTGTGAGCGTGTATCTGCAAGATGTGGTGGCTCTGGAAACCATGCAGCGTTTTACAAAGTGCGCAAAAATGATATATATACGCCGTGTAGATCTATAAAAAAAAAGAAGAGTTAAAATATTTAGTGTGAATCTATGCTAGAGTATGAACTTCAGAGCTTGACCATCTTATTTTTTGTGCGCAAGGTCGAGGAACTTCAAAACTAAATTTTAAAAAACCAATAGTAAAAGAAGCTGTTTAATTTTTAATTGTCGTTTCTTCGATATACTCTCTAAACATTTTTATTGAATATTTTGCTTATCTCTTTACCCGTACTCGACATATGTACACTGAGAAAAAAAAGTTGCTGTTTCAAAAAAATATCAATTAATTTAACTAAATGTAGCGGTCACGAGCTGTCAAGCAAATATTTGTTAATTCAACAAAATGTTTGTTAATTCAAACAAATAACATGTTTTAAATTACAAGATTTTGTTAATCTAAATATATAAATATTTGAAGTAAATACTCATTACAAACTAAACGCATTTAGTCAAGTTAATAACTTTTTTTTCTCAGTGTATATTTTGTGATTGAACGAGTATTTTGTTTCTGAATAATTATTCACAATCTTGTACTTTATATTGTGTAATTATATAGTTGCAATTTACAAAGAAATAGATCCGAAACGTAAATAAAATGGGGTGCACTTAATTGCCTTAATGCAGGATGCCTGAAAAATTAATGGGAGGAATCGACAACCCTCTTTGAGAAGCGGATGTGCCTGCATTGCGAAAGTCTTTGCGCATGATACTCCGTGATGAAGTTAATACTGTACTGAGCTAATATTAATAAACGTATGCGTATATAAAATTATCAAATTGCGAATATTTAAGCGAATTTATTGCACCGTTATACATTATGAACCGAATACAAGTCAACGATGATTCATCGCCTGATCCGAGATCAGTTTATGTTTAGGAACGAAGCAAGACTCTAATACAAGTCTAATTTCTCAATTTTTGTCAATTTTCGTCAGTTTTTATAAGTGATCAGAACTACATTTTTCTCTAACTTTAAATTCAAATGCGCGATTTTCTTTATTCGTTCACAAAAAAATACGTTTCCCTTGTTTCCACGTCACTGTCTCTTATCAATTAAATTTCCTCTTTTCTCTTCATTCCAAATATATTTACTTGTTATTCGTGACGCAGTATGCCATATTATCAAAATTGGGAGATAATTTTAAAAAAATTCTACAAAATAGACCTTTTCAGATTAAAAATTATTAGCCCTTTTTAATTATTGTCGATCGAGACTCAATTTGTGAAATTAAAATTTTATTCATAGAAGCGAATTATGAAACTATAAGGGAAAGAATTCCGGATTTGACGCAAGTAAATATTTCGCGATTATAACAAATGCATCCCAAACAGAACGGAATCACAATAACAATAACAATTTTTGTAGTCTGTTAAAGAAAGAGAGCGTACGACATATTATTCTCTTCCTCATTTTGTTTTCTATTGGACAAAATCGTCTCCTTTTTCCTACACATATATAATGTTTCGATTTGTATTTACTACATTTTACGTACCTTTGTCTATCATATAAGTGAATTAAACATATATATATAGATATATATAGATAGAAATGCATGAAGAGTGAGAAAGAGAGGCAAATTTGCACGTGTTTGTATACGTGCTATATATACCGTTTCCTGAATACGCGTCACGTAATTAATTATGTTTGTGCACGTGCTGAAGCAAATCTAAAGTAAAATAACGCAGCCATAGATAATAAAAATGATATATGCTGGAACTAAAAAGAAGCAATGAAAGATTGAGCTTAAAAAGTGAACACTCGAAAGAAAAAATTATCTAAATCTTGATAATTTATTTTAATTGTATTATGCTTTTATTATAATACGTTTCTTAACGTTATTCGATAATTAATAATTTTAAGGTGTGTCTAAATTCGCGGTTCGATGTAATGTCCGATTGTAATATATTAGATTATCGATCATTTTTGAAGGAGGGAATGTCGTCATAACACGTGCATATCGAGTGAAGATCAAATGAAACCGCTCTCATTCGTAACAATTATTATTATGTACTACAGAGCATAAGAACGTTTATTCTTATGTACGTACGTGTCCTCTTAAAATCAACTCATAAAAATTTGTTTGACGTTATTTACATTACATGCGTTTCTGTTAGTATAATCAAATGGAAGAAGACGCAGTTATCTTTCCTATATTATTCATTTTGTCTTTTTTAAATTTAGATAATTTTCTCACTTATTTGTCTAATGACTTTACGGATTAGCTAATATTACGCCATGCCTGTACGAAATGTTGAGAGCAGAAACAATGTACATAAAATATATAAACGAGTAATTTTTCGTGCGAACGATCGCGTGTCAAATCAATGGCGATGCGATCGATATTCAAAGAAGAGATCGTAGATCCATCGTTCGTCGTGGACTGTGACGCGCCAATCGAATTCGTTGCGATGCGATAACTGGTATCGCACTTTTATAAACGGAAGAACAGGGAATGATTTCGCAAAGAGAAGTCGATCAGTTTATCGAGTCTTTTTGTTCTAACTGTACATTTTATCCCGCTTTTAAAATGATCTCGTTCAGCTTCAACGAGATGTAACGAGAGGTGTAATTGTAAGAGACAGGTTTATCCATTTTCAGCCAGACAGGCTCGTGATCAAAAGCGAGATATTTGGACACTATGTATGTGGAATTTTGAAGTTCTTAAAATCTTTGTCGAACTTTCACTCTCGTAGATTTTTCTTAATCTTCTCAATGGAGAAGGTCCTTTCCATTGACCGATATTTATAGTCGATTCTTATATTTAAAACAGTCTTAAATATAGTCTTAAGACGTCATAAGCCAATTGCAGGCTGGTATATTCATAGTCGATTCTTATATTTAAGACCGTCTTAAGTACAGTCTTAAAATTATAATTCAATCGGAGCTGTATTAGTATCTTAAGATATTACTTAAGACAGTTTTAAAATAAGAACGGACTATGAATACTAGCCACAGAATGTATTAGCATCTTAAGACACTATATTTAAGACTTAAAAAAATACGGACTATGAATACCGGCTATTGTCTCGAATCATCTATTTCGCTGTAATTATACATAAATGTATCATAAATCGAAATTCTAATATAAGTACATATATAAAATATCTGACAAAAGGCGTTGATTTTTTTTAAATAATTGATGACTCGTTCACGATTTGGTCCCGCTGTTGAATGATTAAAATTAAGTGCGGAGAATGAGATATAATTTCGGCGAATTCGATTTCTGATTACACGAAAAGGGATTTTTAACAGATTTATTGTTCGTAAAAATATAAAAAAAAACTTTTGAAAATCTTAAACTCAGAAAAAATGATTCCGATATTGATTATTAGCCATTGCAGTTAAGAGTTTCGATTTCCGATTAATTCAAATAGTGTTTCACGAGCCGTAGTCAAAATGCAAAAAAGAAAGAGAGAAAGCGAGATGCATAATAAAAGAAGAAACTTAGAAATTACACGAAAGTCGCATATTAAATGTATAAATGGTAGAAAAAAAAAAGAGAAAATGTTGAAAATACCCTAAGCAGTTACTCTGATCTCCTAAAAAAAAATTCTAAATAAAAATTCGACATTGCTAAAGAAACGGCGATGACATATAAAGGAATAAAAAGAAAACAAAAATTTCGGACAAAACTTCACTCAAAGAAGTCTTTTCCTCCAATAAAAAAACAAGAGAAAACATCGTGACGAGCGTTCTAGTTACATCGCATAAGGTACTTATGTGATAGATGATGTTGATTAGAATTTGTACGTTTTGTCGCATTCATGCAGAACACATCATCTTTTACCCGGCGCCTGCGACTCGACTTTTAGATTGATGACGCCAAATGGAATTTAATTTTGTAGACAAGAAGAAAGTGGATTAATCATGCTATTTCTCGGAGAAAAAGTTTAAATAATTAACAGACGATGGAAGTAATTCGCCGAAATCAACACCGAATTCTAGGTTGCCGATTAAAGTGGCGAATTTATTCTTTGCCATGGAGAGAATCTGTGAGGCTTTTTCTTTGCAATTTCGAAGAAGAGAAGAATCTTAAGAAGTATTGAGCGATATTTCACTATGGACTCACACCTATTGAGAGTAATATATCGTCGTAATCGTGCGAATTATAGCAGTTGAGGGAATTCTTCGAGAATTTTTATCTAACTTTTCGATCGACGACGCTAATAAGCGAACGTATTGTATACAAACGAATGCGCAAAAATGAGAGAAAGTGTGAATGAGTGAGAGAAAGGGAAAAGATAGGATGCGTTGATAAATCGGGGAACCGTTGCGCATTGGCGCGACGCTCTTTGAAATAGCGGGAAGCTATATTATTGACGAGCATTATTGCTAATTGTAAGTACCAATAGAGAAAAAATCCAAGTGAAGTCTTATACATAATGATTATCGAATTGTAAATTGTGTTTGATTGTGTATCTTGTGTTACATGAATATAATGACGCTGAATATAATTAAAATTTAATCAAAGACTGGTATCTCTTGACTTACCTTCCCTCCCGGTAAACAATTGTTCATGCATGAATATGTATAATTATGTATGAATATACATAAACACGCATAAATATTCATAAACATGTATAATTATATATGAAATATGTCCATACATGTTCATACATCCTTCTTTCTTTTTAGTGTAATAGAAATAATAATAGTAATATAAAAGCATTAAAAATAATTAAAGGGATAATTTTCGTATTGTTTGTTTTAGAAAAAAACCAGTTTGGAAAAATGTAAAAAAAATTGCTCATATATAATTATAATATCGGAAGAGATCGAAATAATCTTCAGTCGAATCTATATTTCTTTTAACAGAAGCGTATCAATTTTTGCATTTGTTATGCATTTACATTAATATTGTACTATCTAATCTAGATTATCTATATGTCGCTCAATATTACTTGTTAGTTGACATGTACATACTTTATTCTTCAATGTACGTACCTTACAGTGTAATTCTCATAAAGTTTCTAGAGGCGGATCTGCAAACATTATTTCTTAAATTCTTATAAAAAGTATTAAAACACATTTGTGTTTTGTGTGGGAAGAATTAATTCAAATTATTAGCCGACGATCTGGAAATTATAACGGAGACGTTACAGATAGTGTTGAAATCATTACTGATTACTAGTTATTCATTCTGCAGTTTGAGATTGTTCGAGTATTCTTATGGACAATCAAGGCTATATCTTTCTTACCTGTATGCCTTGGCCATATGGAGCTTTTTTACGTACTTCCATTATGTTTTCATAAACAATCAAAGTAGAAATATGATGGTACAATTTGTGGTGCTCTTCATACAGTGGATCAGTTTAATTACCTTGATAATTATTAATTTGTTTCGTTTTAAGGTAAGAGTTTTAAAATGTATTCCTACAAGAGATGGTTCTCTCCTTTTGCCTACAAATCGATTGCCTACACGGAGAGAAAAGATTAGAAATATTAGCCATAAATATGGTTAATTCAGTCATATTACATGCTTAATATAACCGCTACCATACCGTATTAATATTGCAACTACCCAGTCACACAGAAATGATAATGGAATCGATATCGAATCGACGTCGTTCCAAATTTATGTACATCTGAAGAGGGCCTAATATAAGGCCGAAACATGTAATTTGTACTCTGCGGTGTTTAATTTTCTTATTTTCTTCTGTTTTTTTATATTTTATTAAACTTTTGTTAAACGAACAATGTAGACTTTTTATAGTTTGACTCTTATTAGCCTTTTACATCACATTTCGTATTTTGAATATTAAGAGTCCTATTATTTTAAATTTTCTATTGATTGATGTTACGTAAACTATAGAGCTTTGATTACTGTAGTTACGTTTTGGAACGTAGCCCAGTATGTACAGGGTGTTGCAGATACATACTAGGCAGTACGACGAGTTGCGCGGCAAACTTTGCATGGGCAGGTTTAATATAGGTAATGACGATGATTTTATACATTATAAAGTTTATATTACAAAGTTTTATTATTTATATTATAAAGTTTATATTATAAAGTCACCGTCATTATCTATTAAACCGCGCCTGTCCATGCAAAATTTTACAAATCATATTAAATTATTTCGAGGCACACATCATATTAAATTGTTCTAAGAGATTGATATTATATGTATTTACAAGAATGCAATTAATGCGATCCGTGCGCGAGACACTTCAAATTTCTGCTTCACTATATTATTCCGTTCATTATTAATCATTTTAAGCTCGTTTCATCATGCGATTTAAAATGTGCATGAAAAGATAATAAAATATGCGTCAAACTTTAACTGCTTTTAAATATATTAAATCGTTACTGCATATTTTTTGGATGCACACTTATTGCATAGACATAATTGTTGGATAATTGCATAACGTATGCATATTTCACAAATAATTTTTAAGTAGGTTGTTATAGGCATCAATGAGATATTATTTAAAAATCAGTATCTTTATAGGAGCTTGCGCGTCCCCGTTAAAATTAGTCCCTGTTAAAATTAGATAGAGTAAGAAACAACCAGTAATATCCCGAGAAAAAATGTTTCATATATAATTATATAAAAAATTGATATATTTTATATACAAATATGTGTAATTAGATATAAAATATGTCCATTTATATATTTTTTCCCAGGATAGTATACTAATAAATTTATACTATTAATTTCACGGCATGGTAAAACTTAATAATAATACTTGCAGTTTAAAAAAAATATTAAAAATTATGATTTTAATATGAAAAAAATTTTAATTTTGCGGCAATATGTAAAAATAAATTATAACATTACAAGTATGAATATATTAGCTTATTTTATGGCGCATTTATATTAATATATAGAAAATGTTAATAATAGAAAATGTATATCAATAGTCGATAATGTCAGTGTTCTTCAATTACCTCGAGACCTCGGGGCTCTTTTTGTAAAGAAAATTTGCTCATGGTTGAATTGATGGACTTGGGCTGCGTTCAAAAACATCACCCGGGTGTCTCCGTGTATTATCTTATCCTTGTTTAACACGAGTGAACAACAAAGATAATACGATACGCGGGGGCACTCGAGTGATGTTTCCAAACGCAGCCTTGGTGGTGGAACCGGTGGAACACAGCCGAAATGATTTTGAACGCAACCGTTTTCGCAATTCAATTAACTTTTGTATCGATTCGCTACACTGCAATAAAAAACAGTCAACAGTGTTAACGACTGTCCCTTACTGCAGTTATCTTATTACATAAAGACAGAGAATAGACTGCGCGATCCGTGTGTCAAAATAGTCGATAGGGATGAGAGAGAGGGACCGTGGTAGACGGCCATTTCTATCTCTTTCCATTTAATGGTGTAATGGGAGAGAGAATGAGAGGGAGATTGGTCGTCTGCCACGGTCCCTCTCTCTCATTATTGTTGACCACATTTGCTTAGATACGGATCGCGCAGTCCATTCTCTAGTCTTTGATTACACCAGCATAGTACCCCCATATACGCCACGGTGCACTGCATTCAGATAAAAATAATTTGAGATGATGTTAGATAACTTTAGATACATGACACGAGGTTTGTTTTATGATAAAAATGATACTTATGGCTGTTCTACAATGTGCTTTTTGTTTCCTGTTTTTTGCTGTTTGTCTATTGCCTTCT
>NW_017300323.1:0-914 GCF_001594075.2 Trachymyrmex cornetzi
CAGAAATCCCTTCCGTCTTTTCCTTTCAAGCAGCTGTTCACAAGCAAACAAACGCCGTTCAACTTCTCTTGGCTTCAACTCGTACACTGTTAGAAATTTCTCAATGAATTTTAATTAACATGTAAAGGAAGCATGTGGTTATGCACGAAATTAAATGTAATGAATGATGTAAATAAAAACTAAATTACAGTAGTCTTAAATGTGATGAACGTGTGTATTGAAATTAATGAACACATTATTATAGAAATTAATTTACACGTTAATGAAATATAATTTACGTTAATGACATGTAAGAAATGTAAACGTATTAAACGTTAAGCGTTAATAGTATTAGGTTTAATTAAAATATTATTAATATTCGTAAAAATGTAAAAGTAGGTATATTAAATTTCAATACGCTTAACTTTTAAGTTAAGCGTATTGAAATTTAATGTACTACAAACTTAAATTTCATTAATATGTACATTAATAGTTATTTCAATTACGATTAATTAAATGTCATTTATATCCGTAAATGAACAGTATATTAAATTTTCATTACACTTAATTTTTCAGTTATTGTAAACTTAAATCTCATTAACATGTGCATTAATAGTTCTTTCAGTTACAGAGAAATTAAACTTCATTCACCAATGTACATTAAAAGTTAATGAAATTTAAGAACATTTCTAACAGTGTACGGGACCCAATTTCCTTGCTTCTGAATCATTCCCATAGCTTTGAGGCGTTTTGAAATGGCTTGTTGAGTCACTCCCAATGATCGTACGAATTCTTCTTGATTTTGACACGAGTCTTGATCAAGTAATGCCTCCAATTCTGCATCTTCGAAAACCTTCTCTCTTCCACCGCTATGCCGGTCTTCGACGTCAAAATCACCGTTCTTGAAGCGTTGAAACCACTCACGACACGTTCTT
>NW_017300323.1:1341-5582 GCF_001594075.2 Trachymyrmex cornetzi
TTTCTATACCAAATCAGCTAAAAACCAATTCTATGAATCCGAGAAGAAAATTCTTACAATGTTCTTTTTCAAATTGCGTAATTAAAATAATAGTGACTGTATTATTGATAATATTATGCTATTTTAAATGTTTATAGCGTCATAAATTAGTTTTCTTTACAGAATAGGATATATCTTTATTTATAAAATAGGAATGTTGGTTTTATCGCCTACTATGTCAGTTTTAGAACCCATTTTGTCAAATGCTCATTTTTGCATAACTTACGAAAAACTTAATTATTGCAAAATTGCAAACATTATAAAAATTGCTTATACTATCTGATAAAAGACACTTTTTACTTTGTATTTATGTTTTTGAGAAATTCGAAATATTTTTTTCTGCGACGTAAATCTCAGTGCGGCGCATTTGCCGGAGTTTGCCTAATATGTTCAGAATTTTGCGTATAACATTTTGATTTATAATAAGATAGGAGAGACCGGAGCAAGTTGTTACACGGGGTAAGTTGTTACAGTTAGTTTTTTCAGTTGTCACAGGTGGCAACACATTTTTATGAATTTTTATATGTGATTCTTATAATACCCTACAACTTCAGTTGTATTTTTATCTTTTGTTTAAGAAATATTGTCTAAAAATAAAGTGGTATGTCGGTGACTTTCCTCTATATATATATAGTTAGAAATATGTGATTATCTCTTTGTATATTTCTTTTATATTATATTATACATTTGATTATAATAACACATTTTATTTGAATCGATTGTATGTACTAGTTTCCGATTTGTATTTTTTCAAATTAAAAATGGAAGATTGGAGCAAGTTGTTACACTTCGATCGAGGCAGATTGTTACAGGGTAACAACTTATCATTAATACATTGAAAACAATTTTTTTTCTTTTACAGAATATATGGAGACGAAATAGGCTGTCTATTTATAGAATGCACATACTTTTATAAATGGACTGTCTACTTCGTTTCCATGGTCGCGTCCAGCAAACTTAACTGTTGTGCAACCGTTTTATGATTATCTGCTGAGATAGGATCATTCTTCTAGATCTAAATGTATAATCCAATCAGCGCGAAGAAAACTTCCAATAGTTGCAAAATAAACGTTCTGTTGAACGCAGCCTATGTTTGAAGACAACGCTGGGCAGCGCCATATTTGTGTTTACTCCACTCTTACATGTATAAATCACACGGATAATAACGTTAGTGTTTTCATATAAATTTATGCGATATTCACAGACAGGACGCATACATACGCATTTGCGAATTGAAACAAGGACAGCTCAGGTTCATCTCTTTCTATCATTGAGTTAGCAGTCTAGTTATAAAAGTCTGTGGAATATGATACAATCTGACAAAAAAAAGACAAACAAAGGATCTGTAAATGTAGAAACATATGCGACAGTTGCAAAGGAAGTTAAAGACGGTCACCTGTCTGTAAGAAAAGCAGCAACTGCATGTAATATTAATTTTATGACGTTCCAACATTAACTTTAATAACTATTATAATTAAAGAAAAAATTTTTGTAATAATATGTTTTTTAAACTTTATATTCCCTTATGGAAAAGACCGACTGCCGAAATATTACTGATCACTACACAGAAATATTACTGCCGTGTGTGATTTTTTCGCACTACTGCTGAAATATATTACTGCCTAAATATTACTGCCAGTAATACATGCGTAGTAATGGCTGTGTTCAGCAAATTCAACAGTTGAGTGAAAGTTCGCTGTTATTTATGTACTCTTCAAGATTATCCAATCAGAGATTTTCAGATCTAGAAGAATACATACATAGCAGCAAGCGCTTATTCAACTGTTGAGGCTGCATTCAATATGAGAAGTTTGTGGAATTTTTTTGATAATGCCAAACAGAAATAATACTTTAGTAATTATTTTTGGCACTTCTCTTTTGAATTTATTGAAAACCGTTACAGAAATATTATAATATAGCTTTATATCAGCAATCACTAAAAATATTCCAAAAAGCCTTTTAATATAATATGTACAACGTATAATAAGTAAATAAATATTTACGTATAATATAATTTTAGTAAAAAAATGAAAGAAAAAGGGCTACGAGCCTAAGAGTTAGTCGTTAGAAATAAAAATTTAAAAAAATCACAGTATAAATATGTCATTTAGTCAGAATATAAAACTTTAATGTGCCAGCAATAAACAATATAACACAAACAAACGTTTCGATCTCTGTTGGATCATTATCAATGTTAAATACACAAAAATAGAACGGTGAAAATATTACAAAGTTAAAATATATAAAAATTACAATTCGCTCTCAATCGCAAGCAAAAATATGATAAAACTCACAGTAGTTAATATAATAAAATTCGCTCAGTATGAGTTAGAAGTTATCTAATATGTTCAGAGACAACTGTTGTCTCGGAACATACTAGAGATATGACTGTTCTACTCTCATCGCATTGTCTAAAAATAGAGAATTTTATATTATACTGACACACCATATTTACAAGATACGAATTATTTTTATTTTACAACTGATAACCGGAAGCATATATTGTTACTTATTACAACGTTCACATAACTTCCAACTCATACTGAGCGAATTTTATTATATTAACTACTGTGAGTTTTATCATATTTTTATTTGCGATTGAGAGCGAATTGTAATTTTTATATATTTTAACTTTGTAATATTTTCACCGTTCTATTTTTGTGTATTTAACATTGATAATGATCCAACAGAGATCGAAACGTTTGTTTGTGTTATATTGTTTATTGCCGGCACATTAAAGTTTTATATTCTGACTAAATGACATATTTATACTGTGATTTTTTAAAATTTCTATTTCTAACGACTAACTCTTAGGCTCGTAGCCCTTTTTCTTTCATTTTTTTAATTTATTGAGCCTTATTACTATTATATTATAATTTTAATGCATATAATGTGATTTTAATATACGTACATTTATACATATATAGTACATTACATGCACAACACAAATAATAAATAAACATACAATAATAGTTAAATATACATAGTATTAACATAGATTGTGTAATATTAATCACTTCTACCTTTGTCATAAAATGTGACATTTTAACGTACATTCGCGTCACTCCACATACAAATGATGTGTTTCTTTCTTCAACAGACTTTTAGCCACAGAATGACTAATTGATAACGATTAATAATTATTAATCATTATGAATTAATCATTATCATTATTAATAACTATTAATCATTATCAATTAGTCATTCTGTGGCTAAAAGTCTGTTGAAGAAAGAAACACATCATTGTTTACTAACGCAGGTCTCGTTTACTCAATACCGATAAAAAGCAGTCAATTTTAATATCAAGTCTATTAGTTAATTATACAGGGTGTCCCATTTTAAATGATCCAGCCAAATATCTCGAAAACTAAACCCATTAGACAAAAATGTTTCAGACAAAAGTTGTTTGACTCGAAGGGGGACATAACATGGTGCCATCGATTTGACCTTGGATAGTTCTCTGAAGGTCACGTGAAGGTAACCTTTAATTTTTTAAATGAAATTTCTTATTTCTCATTGCACATTCTTACAGCTCATCTCGAGAGCTTTCCAAAACACTATAATTAAGTTACTTTTCGTTAAGTACTAGTTAAGTTATAAAGCAAGATCGGGACTGATCCGGCCGCCTAAAGCAAGATCGGGGCTGATCCGGCCGATTAAAGCAAGATCGGGGCTGATCCGTCCGATTAAAGCAAGATCGGGACTGATCCGGTCGATTCATATCAGAATCCAGTTTTCATGTGAAATGATTATGATCTTAATAAGTGTTCGAATATCTGTCCATTATTATCCACACATCATTGAACTCGACGTTCAAAACTGTCAACTGTCGATAAAAGTATATTTCTTGGAATGCTACAGCAGGCAAGAGTTATACGCTCCATCATATTCTCTCTTGTTGTGGGTGTTTTTGAATATACTACGTTTTTCAAGTATCCCCATAAAAAGAAATCTAGACTTGACAAGTCTGGAGATCTAGGACACCATGACACTGGTCCACCGTGTCCTATCCATCTATCTGGGAATGTGAGATCTAAATGGTTTCTAACTCTTCTACTCCAGTGCGCAGTCGCACCATCTTGTTAAAAGAACATACGTTGTCTTATATCCAGATCGATATCTTCAAGCAACGCCGGCAATCTTTGTTGTAGAAAGTGTAAATAATTATTACCATTAACATTTTCGTCAAAGAAATAAGGGCC
>NW_017300323.1:6265-11333 GCF_001594075.2 Trachymyrmex cornetzi
AGCCATTATGGATCAATCCCGGTTGGATGGACCGATTAAGATAGAAAATGTTGCGTGAGTATAAAGTTCAGCGCTCGGAATTAGTTGTCCTTTTGGGCCAGATTTCTGAGGAGACGCCTACTGTCCCCCCATTATCGCTCCAGACTCTACGCCCGAGCCGATCGCGCGCGTAACGCTGAGCCTCAGGAGCGTCTGTGACAAATACATTAGGCCCGTATCTTCCATGAAATTTTTAATTATTTAGCAAAACTTTTTTTGCTAAATAATTATTACATTTACAAATAATAACTTTTATATTTATGAATTTAACGTACAAAAATTTATTATTAAAATATTAAATTGTGTACAGTAATTACATAGTGATAATCATAGCACATACAACCATTTACTTTATTAGGAACCCTATTTCTTATAATTCATAAAGAAATAAATAACATCATTTTTAGAAATATTAATATTTATTCCCTAAAGTTTAGATGACATTTATTCGTTTTCACTGTTATAACTTAACTAGTACTTAACGAAAAGTAACTTAATTATAGTATTTTGGAAAGCTCTCGAGATGAGTTGTAAGAATGTGCAATGAGAAATAAGGGCTTCCATTTAAAGAATTAAAGATGACCTTCACATGATCTTCAGAGGACTATCCAAGGTCAAATTGATGGCACCATCTTATGCCCCCCTTCGAGTCAAACAACTTTTGTCTGAAACATTTTTGTCTAATGGGTTTAGTTTTCGAGATATTTGGCTGGATCATTTAAAATGGGATACCCTGTATATGTATATATATCAATCTGTCGATTAATTATTCGTTAACTGAAAAGCACTCGAAGAAAGGAATACATTATTCGCACAACACTAACACGACACGCATTCATTCGATAATAAGAAGCAGTCTACCGATTTTATTGGTTATGTTTATAACGTTGTCGAAACGCGAAACTGCTTTCTTTCTTATTGCAGGCTTCTGTCTCCGTGACGAAAGGAAACAATACAGCCAGCTCTTATTAAATAGCACACAAACAATGTAAGATTGTAAGACACGTTTAACGCTGAACTCGGCTTTGCAAAACTGTACGGATGATGTAACACTCCTGCCGAAGCATCTGCGCTGGCCGAGCGATCTTCCGAGACTCACTCGGAATTACATATCCTTAGTAATGGTTTATATATAATTGCTGTATAATCTGTTGGCAGTAATTATTACACGAGCAGTAATACCTCCAATAATAACTTCAGCGGTGTAATGCTTGTTGTGTGATCCGTCAGTAGTAATTACTACATGGGCAGCAATATCCCCAGTAATGACTTGACAGTCGGTCCTTTCCGTAAGGGTTATAAAATAAATATTCTCTGCGAAGTATTTTAAATTTGCTTATATATATATATATATATATATATATATATATATATATATATATAGCGCAGCACTACTGTACTATTACACTACTGTAATAGTGCAGAAGTGTTCAGTAATGCTGAGTAGTGCTAAGATTATGCTCTGCTTCGTCCGAGTAGAATATGTAGTCATGTTTCATGTTACTCCCGTTTAACAAGCATCTTGAAAGTTGCCAAGAAAATGTGGTGGCAGCGCCGCGTCGCCGCGCATGCGCGGAGGTTCTTCATTGTATTGCTTGTTCTCCCGGACGACAGCATCATGCCGCGAGTTTTAACCTTCCTTTGTGGAAATGGGAAAGCATAGGTCACGAAAGCGCTCCAGGGAGCTCTTTCAAGAGCGTCATTACGAGTGCGGTTATGATTCTTCTAAGGAAAATCAACACTCTCGATCCTCGGGATCGAAACGGTCACGAGCGCGATCGCGATGCGCATCGCTTAATTATCGTCGAAAACTATCTGAAGACCATTTACCAGAGCGTCGAACGACCTCCAGCCTAGAAGGTAAACCCGACAGGTTACTAGATATCCTGTCGCATCCGAATACGGACCATACGAGGCAACGGGATATCGGCGAGTATGATTCTAACCGCCCTCCATTCCGGCCGCCTTACAAAGCGGCGAAGCAAATGGAGATCTACCAGCAGGAACCACAAAGGTATCCGTAACCGGTAGGCACGGTATTTCTCTCTAGCGATGTGTATGTTAGGACTACGAACCATATCCACGTGATTGGTCTTGTCGATTGTTCCGCAAGGCCGCCCTTTTGAGGTTCGCCTTGAAACAATTTAACATGTAATATTCTCGGACTCAGAACCTTGTCTTGAGTTATGGTCAAGTCTAACATTTGAGAGGCTGTCCTTAGAGATAAGCCTTTAGAGGAAGCAGCACTACGCACCGTTTTTTGTATATATATTAGGTGTACAACTTTGCTTCCGTCGTTTTTTTTTCCGAAATTCGAGGCTTTATTGTAAAAAACTGGTTATACATTTATGATTCAAAGTATTGTCCATCGCTGGCCACTACTTTCTCCCATCATTCGGGCAGCGTACGAATTCCGCGTCGAAAAAACTGGTCATCTTTTGAGGAGATCTACGAATCGATCCAATTTTTTACTTCTTCATAAGACCGGAAGTGCTGGTCAGCCAGGCCGTGTGCCATTGATAGAAACAAGTGATAGTCAGAGGGAGCAACGTCTGGAGAATACGGCGGGTGGGGACTTCCCATTTTAACCTTTCAAAGTATGGCTTGACCACTTTCGCAACATGGGGTCGAGCATTGTCATGTTGCAAAATCACTTTATCGTGTCTCTCATTGTATTGCGGCCGTTTGTCTTTCAATGCTTGGTTCAAACGCATCAATTGCGTTCGATACCGATCGCCTGTGATTTTAACAGCTCATAATACGCTACGCCGAGCTTGTCCCATCAAATACAGAGCATGACCTTGGAGCCGTTAGTACTCGGTTTGGCCGTCGACGTGGAAGCATGGCCGGGAACTCCCCATGATTTTCTGCGCTTGGGGTTATTGTAATGAACCCATTTTTCGTCCCCAATCACAATGCGATGCAGAAATCCCTTCCGTCTTTTCCTTCCAAGCAGCTGTTCACAAGTAAACAAACGCCGTTCAACTTCTCTTGGTTTCAACTCGTACGGCACCAAATTTCCTTGCTTCTGAATCATTCCCATGGCTTTGAGGCGTTTTGAAATGGCTTGTTGAGTCACTCCCAATGATCGTGCCAATTCTTCTTGATTTTGACATGAGTCTTGATCAAGTAAGTTGGTTCCAATTCTGCATCTTCGAAAACCTTCTTTCTTCCACCGCTATGCCGGTCTTCGACGTCAAAATCACCGTTCTTGAAGCGTTGAAACCACTCACGACACATTCTTTCACTAATAGCGGTCTCACCGTAAGTATTTGAGAGCATTCGATGAGCCTCAGCCGCAGATTTCTTCATATTAAAGCAGAAAATTAAAACCTCCCGCAAATGACGAGAATTTGGCTTGTAAACTGACATTTTCAATCGAGAATAACTTTATGATGCAGATACAAATCGACTAATGTTTCTATGGGGTTATGTTGACAGATGCCCAAGTTTATTGTATGACGTCTATGATCTATTTATTTCGACCACCACTTACCGCTAAAGCCATCTATAGGAAAATAGCGGAAGCAAAGTTGTACACCTAATAGTATCATAACCTCAAATCTGGTCACATTACGTTGCTAACGCATTCGGCCTGTTTCCTAATATGTCTCACCTTCCAGATAAACCTCAGGGGGATGAAGTTACCCTCAGTAAAAAATCAGGCGATGCAGAATACGTCATCGCCGCCTTTAAGTTAGAATTAATGGGTGCCAACGTCAACGATACATCTATGGGCCCTCCAGTTCACGATATAATATCAAGAACTTGGATCCCCATATTTTCAAGCGGTTTACCGAAGGAAATTATTCCTACCTTGCGTGAGAAATATTCAGTTCCCCAGAACTTACCTTTGGCAAAACCGCCTACTCTCAATGCTGAAATACGTCAGGCTATTCCGGTTACGTCAGCTAAAAGAGACGAATATCAATTTACAACTCAGAGCATCATCGAAACAACGATTGCAGCACCGACAAGTCTCATGTCAGAACTTGTGAAACCAGAAGAGCAATGGGACACTAAACGTGTATTTGAATCAGCAAGCGATGCAGGCCGTTTATTGTCACACGTACAACACCATATTTCTAAAGCTAGACGCGCCTTAATTATCCCGATGCTGACTCCATCGGCTAGAACCGCCTTGACCACCTCTCCCATTGACAGCCATCTCTTTGGAGAGCAGTATATGGATAAAATGAAGAAGGCAGTAGCAACTGACAAAATACTTAAGACATTGACATTGTCAGCTTCAAAACCAGTACCATCGACGGTAGCCAAAACACGGTTTGAACCTAAAGCCCCTCTACAGGGAAACCGGAAAGCTTCGCTCCCACATTAGCGTCTCGTCGGGGATCGAAGGCGGTATCACGGTCGACGAGACACCGATCGAGTTCCCGATCGAAATATCATCGAACCAGGAGATCTCTACCCCGTCGGTAGAGGTGAGCACGGCCGGTAGATTAGCTAGATACCTTGACAAATGGTCTTTTATCACAGAGGACACTACTATTTTGAATGCGGTATCCGGATATACAATCCCATTCTCCCAGACCCCACCTCCTCATCCATATTTATAAGAACCACGGCTGAGCGAATCGGAACGAATATTCCTTCTGTGAAACAAAGATAAATCGCCTTCTCGCGAAAGGGGCCATACATCGAGTTCATTTTAGATCCAACCAATTTTTTTCCTCGTATTTTGTGATAGACAAAACTTCCGGAGGAAAGAGATTTATCTTGAACCTTAAGTCCTTGAGCAACTTCATCACAGCTCCTCACTTCAAATTGGAAGACTTAACAACAGCTACGCGGTTAATGTCTCCCGACCAGTGTTTGCCGACATCTAGATGAAACCATCTTAGATGGTCATCTAGATGGAAAATTGGAATATCTCATCTTACATCTAGATTGTGCAAATATAAACCATCTTCATCTTCATCTTAGATAGAAAAATATACCATCTCATCTAAAAAAAATTTTAGATGACTTTAATTCGACATAAATAGGTTTGTTTCTTACAATTTTCAGC
>NW_017300323.1:12600-12937 GCF_001594075.2 Trachymyrmex cornetzi
TAAGACGAACTGCGAGAAACTGTTTCGTATGTTCTGACCCTCAGTATTTATATTGAAGGCTAATGAGAACTTATATACATTCAAAACAACATCACACAATGCCTAGCAAGGAAACGTAAGCTTCTGGAAATTTCTGAGTGTCAATCTGCTTATTTAAACCATTTTCTTGTTTTTTGCACTAAATTCAGCTAGTGTACGTGGAAGAAGCCGTTTAATTTATTAATAGTTTTTATAGATCAACATCTTTATAATATATGATGCTTGATGGTAGCATCAAATTATTAAAATTGCTTGTCAATTTAATTCGCGATTACTAGAGTAGTTTTAATTGCGTTTA
>NW_017300323.1:13426-19158 GCF_001594075.2 Trachymyrmex cornetzi
TGCAAATCAAAACCATCTTCATCTCATCTAAGATGGATTTACGGATTTCCATCTCATCTCCATCTAGATGATTTTAAAACCATCTAAGCGCAACATTGCTCCCGACTACTGGATAGCGTCGATTGACTTAGAAGACTCGTACCTACTGGTTCCGATTCATGTCTCTTGTCGTAAATATTTGCGTTTCTCCTTTCAGGAACAGATTTTCGAATTTTCGGCTTTACCTTTCGGTCTATCTTCTGCTCCATTCTTATTCACTAAAATAATGAAACCTGTGATTGCAGCTTTACGTAAGAGAGGGTTTCAATCCGTTTTATATCTAGACGACTTTTTGCTCTTTGGAGATACCCCACAGGATTATGTTATGAACGTGAGACACACACTACAGTTGCTGGATACCCTAGGATTTGTGGTTAATACACAGAAAAGTGAACTCTCTCCGAGTCAAGAAAGGAGATACTTAGACTTCATTCTGAACTCATCCAAGATGGAGATATCCTTACCCTAAGATAAAAGATCGGTCATACTCAATAGACTCAAAAACTTTCCAGTAAAAGCAGTTGTAAGATTCGTAAGTTTGCAAGTTTAATAGGAACGTTAAACTCCATCTGTCGCACAATCCCTTACGGGTTTGTACCATATACATTCGAGAGTTTGAAAGACAGAAATTCCTCGCTTGTTTTAAATCTAAAAATGATTATGATACACAGATGAGACTGCCTACTTCGTTACAAGAAGATTTTGCTTGGTGAATAAATAAGTTACAATTACCGTCAATTTCTAAGCCCTTGTCAAGTCGAGGTTTCGCCAAAATAATCTTCATGGATGCTTCGCTCACCGGTTGGGGTGCATCCATGGATGGTAGGCGTACGCATGGTTGGTGGACCGATCGAGACAAAGAAGAACACATAAACTTCTTAGAATTAAAAGCAATAGAATATGCCCTCAAGGCCTTCGTAAGCGATCTCTATTCTTTTGATATTCTATTTCGCGTGGATAATACGACAGCGATAGCCTATATTAACAAAGGCGGATCTTCACGTCTTCCGAAGCTCTCAGCTCTCGCGAAATTGATCTGGCAATGGTGTGAATCGTGAGATTTATACATCTTCGCCTCTTATATTCCCTCTGCCAACAATGTCGTGGCAGACGGTGAATCGCGTATAGTAGCGAGAGAAACGGAATGGGAAATTTCTCCCCAACACTTTAGTAAGATATCGAACCGTTTCGGATCTTTTGACATAGACCTTTTTGCGTCTTATATCAATGCAAAGTGTAAAGTTTTCGTTTCATGGTTTCCTGACCCTTTCGCGACAGCCGTCGATGCCTTTACCATAGATTGGAGTGCTGTTTACTTTTATGCATTCCCACCTTTTGCCTTGATTACGAGAGTCTTAAGGAAGATCATAAACGATCAGGTAGAGGGCGTTTTGGTTGTTCCCGATTGGCCAGCTCAGCCGTGGTTTCCGCTCTTTCACAGGTTGTGTCTCTCAAAGTTATATCTATCTCCAGAATCTAATCTCTTAATTGCACCCTCTAGGAGTCAGCACCCGATGTGGCACAACATTACCTTGGTTGCAGGAAGATTGTCAGCCAGGCGTTCGTCGGAAGGGATTCCTAGAAGAATCTATAGCCATAGCCTTAGCATCCCTTGCTGATTCGACACTGGCTCAATATAATAAGCCCATCAGACTGTGGTGGGCCTTTTGCAAGGAATGAGATGTTGACTGGTTTCAGCCGGACTTATCGCTTCCACTTAGTTTTCTTGCGTCACAATTTAATAACATCTCAACTTACAGTACTCTTAACACCTATCGAGCAGCTTTGTCATTAATAACTAACTGCGGTATCAGCTCCGACGAGAGGATCAGACGATTTTTTAAAGGCGTTTCGGTCCTCAAACCTTCCAAGCCGAAATATGCATTAACTTGGGATCCAGCTCCGGTCATCACCTATCTAGCGTCTCTATGGCCACACGAAGACCTAACGTTAGAATTGCTTACTCGAAAGCTAGCCACACTATTAATTCTAGCATCAATGCAAAGAGTACAGACACTGTCCTTGATTAAAAGAGATAATATTCAGTTTCTACAAAACTCAGTGGTGATAAAAATCCCAGATCGGGTTAAAACGTCAGGGATAAATCATTTTCAATCCGCTATGGTCTTCCAACATTTTGAAGATCAGCCTGCGTTACCCATTGTTCAGCTTCTACACTTATACTTGAGAAAGACCAAGGATTCCTTAACCCAGCCTCCGTCTTCTTTATTCCGTTTAGGAAACCTATAAAAGAAGCCTCCACGCAGAGGGAAGAATCGACACTTCTATCTTCTCCACTCATACATCTCGTCACGCTAGTTCCTCGACGGCAGCTCGTAAGGGTATTAATATTGACAACATTCGGAGAACTGCAGGCTGGTCTCAGAATTCTTCCACATTTGCGAAATATTATAATAGACCTCTCTTGCCGTCAACGAATGTTACGCGTGCGATTATCCTAAACCGTTAGAACGTTACACCTTCAGCTAAATTATTACCTGTATCCTAGATTGCTTTCCACAGTGAATAAATTCATTCCATCACAAATCAGTAGCTTTAAACAACTACATATTCTACTCGGACGAAGCAGAGCATAATTAAATGATCAAACAAACTTACCTAGTAAAGTTCGATCATAATTATGCGTGGGCTTCGTCCGAGTAGACTCCCAACCCTAGGTGTGATATGTGTATGTAATATGGACATACACATTTAGGCGCATTCACCAGGCGTACCCTACCCAGTCCGATTTTTGCCAAGCTTTGAAGTATGAAGAACCTCCGCGCATGCGCGGCGATGCGGCGCTGCCACTACATTTTCTTGGTGCAACTTTTAAGATGTTTGTTAAACGGGAGTAGCATGGAACATGACTACATATTCTACTCGGACGAAGCCCACGCATAATTATGATCGAACTTCACTAAGTAAGTTCGTTTGATCATTTAATCTTCTGTATATCCGCGTTTCGGCAAGATACAAAATGCAGGAAACGAATATGCTTCACAGAAACTAATACAGAAACTATTAATAATTCTGTTTAAAAAAAGTACTTTCTCTACGAGCACACTCTGATCGAGCTGAAAGTTGTTGACGGATTTCATTTATAATACATATGTCTCTTTATAAGGATCCGCGTCATTTTCTCCGTACGGAAAACGAGTCCATCTTGCAACGGTACTGCGCATTACACCGCTTGCTTGGTGGTTTCTATAGCGTAAGTGCAATGCATTAATCTTCGTTGGGTCATCCCAAGTAGCAAAGTGTCGTCAAAAGGACGTCTTTTTTGAGTCAATAATATCACCAAAGTCGCGTCATAAAAGACGTCAAAAACGAAATGATAATGATGTGCATAAGTCACAGACCGATGACGTAATATTTATGACGACAAAATGACGGCATATTTGTGACGAGCAATATACATATCTGGGAAACAAGCTGACTATATTTGTCGTTATTTTGACGTCAAAATGACGACAAATAACGTCATTTCTCGGTGGGAACATGTACTTAGATTTCGCATAGATTCAACGTGGACTGGCACGTGGATTCTACGAGTGACAATTTACTTAAAAACGGTACTAGAATCCATGTGGAAATCGAATCGATATTTCTAATCGATTTTTTCTACAAGATTTCTTGTAATATATATCCATCTAAAAATTATTTATATTTAAAACTAAAAAATTTTATTTCTATTTTAACATAAAGTTGCGTCATACCGGACTGCGTTCGGATTCCCACCCTTAATATTTCCTATTTTTATTCCCGTTAAATTTCATCAGCAATTTTTCATTTAATTTAATTTAATTTAGTTTATTGCAAAGCTATATGAATAGACTATATATTAAGCATTAGACATGACATGTGATACACACAATAGAATATAGTTAACAAAAATATAAATACAATTAGACGAAAAGTAGCTTGCAAAATGGTTAGGCACCAGCAGAATTGCTGTTACAAAGCCTACCAGTAACAAAAGTATAATAAGACAACAATGCAATAAGAGTTAAATCACACGCATGCACGCACGCACGCACGTTCATACACCCACAAACACATCAATTACATCAGTCTCGTTTCTAAAAGTAATTCCACGTGGATTATACGTACTGAAATCTATTTGGAAGTGTCTACGTAGCATCCATGTTGAAATTTTGAGGAAAATTTATTTCGATTTGGCAACGAAATATCAACGTTGCATTCACGTGGATATTATATGAATAAATTTTTAATCCACGTAGTCCACCTAAAACATGTGAATTCTACGTGGATTCCACATACACGTTCTCACCGGGTTGTTTCTTAAATGTAGTTGTAAGTGGTTGTAGTTGTAAGAATTGACCAATCAAGTCGATAGTGAGGAGAATACTCGACTGTGATAGGTTCATTCTTATGGCATACTGCTCACGACACCGACATACGACGTGTTGTGTAACAGGCTTCATACTAACGCGCGACTCATTTTTAGCCACATTTCAAAACAGGTCACGTGACCAAAATTGACGTTTGATATTTGTCAATTTTGACCACGTGATCTATACTGAAAATCTATAGTGCATGTTACGTATACTATAGATACATATATAGATTTTCAGTACTGGCAGTGTATTTCGTGCGCAATTGTACGAGCGCTGTGAGTAGCTGGTGGTCAATCGCAAAGTGATCGAACGGACATCACTCTAAATATTGGATTATTCCACACATTATATTTATTGATTATTCATTAAATATGACCTAAAAATGACGATAAAATGACAATATATTTATAACGATAATATGTCGTCATGAATGTTACTTTTTTTTATGTCATTATTTAGTACACTGATGTCAAATGATGAAAAATGACTTTAAATCGTCGTCATAATGATGACATCTTGCTACATGGGATAGTAGCAGCTCGATTTTTCGATGTTTATTTTTACTCAAATATTATTAACTTTACAGAAAAACTACAAGAGACAGAAATAATTTATTTTCTTCTTATAGAACTCTAAGAATTTTTTCAGAATTTTTTAGCCACTTTTAGTATTGCATTTTCTTATTTTCGATAAGTCGGGCCGCTACTATGACCCAGCGAATTAATGCACTGCACTACACATATACTTTGCAAGCGGCATAATACAGTCTGTAAAGTAAGAGCGTGTACAGGTTAATGTGTAGAAAAATTTATTTTTAATGATTTTTAAGTACATAGATTTGTTGTACTCCATGAAAAGAAAAATGCTATACCATTAATAATGAGTCCAGTCACAACCGGCATTGATAATTGCCTGACATCTCCGAGGCATACTTTCCACTAAGTTGACTGCGTATTCGTTCGGTAAAGACCTCCAAATGAGACGAATTTGTCGTGTTAGCTGCTTCAAAGTGCATACTCTTTTTCCTCGAACCTTGTGCTTGAGATATGCCCACACATTTTCAATGGGATTTGCATCTGGCGATTGCGATGGCCAATCAAGTGTGACGATACCAGACCGCTCTTTCCACTCGGTGCAAAGCTTGCTCCGGTGTTTTGGGTCGTTGTCTTTCTGTAAGGTCCAGTCCTCGTTTTTTTTTATGAAACATCGTTCAGCAGTCGGCAACAAATACTTTTCATAAATTTTAAGCATTTTCGGAGCATTTAAATTGTATGTAAACAGATGTAATGCTCCAAAACCCTGTTTTGAAAAGCAGCCCCAAAGATGAACTTT
>NW_017300323.1:19421-20452 GCF_001594075.2 Trachymyrmex cornetzi
CTGCTCCTTGTCGCAATGTTAAGGTCGGGTTCCGCTTAAACAAATTCACAATTTTTTTTCCATGTTCGGCGTCACTTTGCCTATCGAGCCGCGTTCTGGCAAGTCATCGACATTTTTTGTCTTCTTATATTGCTGAACCCACTTAGCGACGAACGATTTTGACTTTCCCATGTATTTAGCAGCCGCTACATATGACATTTTTGGTCCTTTCGGGTGGGAACAAAGGAACACAGCCTCGTAGCGCGATGCGTATACGGCACTCATAGCGGTTACCGTGTTTCTCAGATAAGAATTCGACACCAACTGAATCTTTTGTGACAAAGCATTCATGACAAAAGTTTTATCTATCGACTCACATAAAAACTAGGACGATATTTGAAGTCAACTGCCGTTTATGCCGTACACGCTCTTACTTTACAGACTGTACATATAGTAAGCAGTATCGCCGTGAGATAGACTCGTTTTCCGTAAAGAGAAAATGTCGCGAATCCCTATAAAGAGGCATATGAAAATAAAATTTGTCAACTCTTTTAGCTCCATCAGAGTTTCTGAAAGTGCTTTTTTAAAAATAGAGTTATTAATAGTTAGTTTCTGTGATGCATACTCGTTTCCTGCATTTTGTATCTTGCCGAAACGCGGATATATAGAAGATCTTAGCACTACTCAGTACTACTGAACACTTCTGCACTACTACAGTAGTGCTTTAGTACAGTAGTGCCTCAAAATACTCCTAGTGCTTTAGCAGTACTCAGTAGTACTTTTCTACAAGGGCAGCTCATCATATAGATATAATACACCAAATAATATATATGTATTATTTAGAGCGTTCCAAGGTCTTGACCAGTGATGTACATTTGACTCCCGGCACCACGGAAAACCAGTCCCACCACTTCTACCCCCACCAAGTAGACACCTATTGGCAACGAGTTGGTTAATTTCGCCGCTGCGCGAGAGCGAGCGAGACAGCGAGAGAGAGAGCGCCCGTCCTTTTCGCTCTACCAGTAACTTGTAAACGTAAGCGAGTATTACAG
>NW_017300323.1:20482-20862 GCF_001594075.2 Trachymyrmex cornetzi
CGTACCTATTTAAGGCAGACTGTGAGTAATACGTTGCTCTGCAATGTTTCTCTATTGTTATTTTCTTTATTTTCATTATTGTTATATCTTATCGCACTTTTTTCTTCCCTTTTCATTATACTTAAATATTGCTTCTTTATTAACTGCTCACCATGCGTGCGGACTTCCAAGATCACTTTTCTTCATGCGTAGACTTATATTGCGATCTTTAGTTTTAGTTCTTAGTTTTGTTTCGCTTCTCTCGAGCGCAGACAGAGAGAAAATTTTTGTTAACTATATTTTTTATATTTGTTATATTTTTTTTTTATATACCTTACCATCCAACTCGGCCTATTTGTAACGAGTGGATACAGAGAAGATTTGTCCACGGCCCTTAGCGG
>NW_017300323.1:20889-27965 GCF_001594075.2 Trachymyrmex cornetzi
CTCTCTCTCTCTCTCTCTCTCTCTCTCTCTCTCTCTCTCTCTCTCTCTCGTTGTCTCGCTTCCTCTACTAGGTTTGTTATAAGCGACCGAAAACCGAAAATGTAGTTTCTCGGCCGCTCGGCGTATTCCTGTATAAGGGATAAGGGGACACACATTCTAGATAACGATTTTAATAAATTTTAATAATCATATAACCCTTCCATTAATAGCAAAAATGATTTTAACGTTAAAAAAATCAAAATGTGTTTCGAACGTGCCGTTTTTCGTAATATTTTTCCAGTACACTTCATATTTTCTTTGGAAATACGCTCGTGTTGATATTTTTTTCAAAATTTGAAAATTGGCACTTTACAGTTAGAAAGGGTAAAAACGAGTATTAGTCTAAATATTCATTTACTTTTTATTTTAAAAAATGCATATATCAATAATTTCATAATATTTTTTCATAATATTAATATATATTAATATTTTTTAATAAACATTAATAAAATATATATTAATGTTATTCGTAATATTAATATGACATTAGTAATAGTCAATTATCAATATTATTATTATTACTAAAAAAATATAATTTTATAATAAGAAAAAATCCAATATAGATTAAATAATCGTTTCAATTTTTTTTTAACTATAAAGTGCAAATTTTAAACATTTGATGAGAAAATGTGTGTTCAAATATCAACTAAGTTCTACCAAAAAAAATTCTGTCTATAACAGTACTCCAAGAATATCATTTAGAATGTGTTATTTAATACTAATTGCGATATTTTATTTTCTTTTACTGCAAATTACTAATTTTTAAAATTTTAAAACAATATATGTTACAGATATCAATACAAATGTTCTACCAAACAAATTCTGTGCGTATACTCGAAAGACTATAAACTTCACGTTTGAAAAACATTATAATTCTTTTTAGTCTTAAAATAAACTTTATGAACTGCTGTTTTTCTTCTCTAACGTTTTTGTTACATTTTTTCAATTTTTTGATACATTTATTCAGGGATATAATGTTTCAATTTTTATTTGGCAATTATTCGAGAAACCGTATATTCGTGTATATTAAAAATTAATCCCGGACCACGCACACAAAATGAGTCTCTTACTGTGCTTTTTAAATAAGTTTCAAATTTTCTTCATCCATAGGTATTTATACCCTTCTTCTTGACTGTAGCTTTTCAGAAAATTTGTACAAATTATAGTTGAAGAATTAACGCAGAAAAATAAACGAAAAAGCGCTGTAAAATTGAAAGTTTAGGAAATAAGGAACCCACTCTTTGCCAGGAACGTGGACAGGAGTCAAGTGTTAGAACTATTTCACACATTTTGACTCATTTAAATATGTTACAAATCAAAATCGCTCAACAAAACACAACTGCACATGCAATCTTAATAAATAACAGGTGCTGTAGTACAGTATTGCTCCTAGTACATTAATGCCTCAAAATACTCCTAGTACTCAGTAGTATTTTTCTACAAGGGGTTACGATTCCATAATAGTCTAAGATTTTATTAATATTTATACACACTAAGATTCCGATATTAATTGCCAATGAACTGAAAATTTATGGTACACGTAATGTATACTATAGATTTGAAGTACTCACAATGAATTTCGGAACTAATTTACTTAAAACTGGATATCTAAATTTTCCATCTGCCTTTTTAGTTGCCATTATTGTTTTCCATGCTTCATCAAAATGTAAATTAATTATTATCGCTTTCTGCTCTGATGTGAAATCCTTTTTTATAAATTGTCATTCTTCTTTTTACATCTCCTCATCAAATCTGCCGAATCGTTGGGCAACAAAAAGAACATCCTGAACGGAGTTGTTCGGGCTGTTTTTTTCGTCTTCTTACTGCAAAGCAAATTTTGATTCAAAGATCATCCTCAATTTACTCAGAAATTCGTCCTTGATAAAACGTTTGTTACGAATTTCTTTCGCAGCGATGTCATAGAATGCCAAACAATTGTCGTAAACTGATTTGACAATCTCATCCTGACCTTCCTGATTCAATCGATCAAGAAGATTTTGGGAAGCTTCTCCAACCATAACTTGATCAGGAGATACACGATTACACGCAAGCAAAGGATTAATTATACCCATCGAAACGAAATTTAATAATGCTGTTTTTATAACATTTTTAAGAACAGTTTTCAAAAGATTTTCTGCAGCTGACTGAAATAAATGAACTTTTGTTTCTTCAGTTTGAAAAGACATATTAAACTTGTTAAGTATCCAGAAGATACTCAAGAAACAAGAGATACGCTTGTATTTCTGAATTTTGCATCAGAGATAGTAAAGCAGCCCCAGACTTTGATTTCTCGCTCAATTGCTCTTCTTGCAAAAATTTTGACAGCATATCCCAATTTTCGTTCAGTCTAGCCACGCATGCATGACGTGAAAGCCATCGCGTTTCAGACAGTTTTAAAATTTTCCTACAAGTCTCGTCAAAACAAAATGATTTTTGGAATTGCTCAAAAATACACGCGCGCTTGAGACTATTAGAGATAAACGATGCCACTTTTCGCTCCTCGCATGCTTCAGGAACTGTGCTGCAAGCTGCATTTGCTACTAATGTAGATGCGTGACAAGGACATGGCATCGTTATCAAACTTTTGCAATAGTTTTGTAATTTAATTTTAAATGATTCGTATTTTCCTATCAAAACAGAGGCGTTATCACAGGAAAGAGCGAGAATGTTTGAAAACGGAATTTGTTTTTTTTTTCACATTTCGGCTCTAAAATTTGTAAATAATTTTTCGGCACTACAATTACTCGCGTCCAAATGAATTAATTCTAATAATTCCGTTTAAGCATTCAAAGTCTGAGGATTGACGTACCGAACAAGAAACGTCATCCATCTATAATTAGTTAAATCAGATGTTTCATCAACAAAAATAGAAAATTTATTATTTTGTAATTTTTCGACCAACCGCTCCTGTTCGCGAACACATAAGACATTCTTTATTATACTTTAGTGCCTTATTCCGATTCATCGTCATATTTTTCAAGACTTCCGGATCTTCTCCGAGGTCTTGGAAAAAACTTAAGATTGACTCTGCCGTTTCAAATGGAATGTTTTTCTCGGCAATTAATGCTGCAAATTTTATTTCCGCGATTTTTTTCCGATTTTCAAAAGGCACAGGTTCTTCGTCATGCGTATTAAAATCTACGCTGAAGCCTCTTTTCTGACACTCCGAAACATATTTCTTGCTGTCAGAATGCCGCATAAATTTGTTGAAACCACATCGAAGCTTTAGATTGCAGAAGGAACAAAAACAATTGACAGAGGATTATTCCGGATTGTTTGCAGCCATGGTTTGAATTGTTCATTTTCAAGCCATGAATGGCAAAATTTCCTTTTACGAGATAAAATTTCCTTTTCAATGATATTTACTTCATCAGAGCAATTATTTACCATATTAGTTCGATGAGCTTTCGATTCAGCATGCTTAAAAACTCGTGATGAGCAAGAAAACGTTTTATTACAAGGGATACAAAAATATGAACTATCATCATTAGGAACTTTTTAAATCCAAGATTTACATTTCTCGTTTTCTAGCCAATCATAAGAAAATTTACGTCTTTTTGCGTGTTTAGAATCTACGCATTCCATACTGAAGAATACAAAAATACAAAAGAAACAATTAAAGAAAGATATAAAACAAAGAAAAAACAGCAAGAAATGAAAAAAAGATAAAAACGTAACTGTAAATACCTTTACAAGAATGCACACTATTGTCTAGAAAGAGGAAAAGAAAAAGCGTCCAACAACGTGTAACCATCAAACTAATACTATATTCAAAATAAATCCTACTACAAAAGAAAAACCACTTACACGTTAAATTGTATACAGAACACAAATAATAATTTAACAATATAATTTTCTAATTACTACAGGAATCTAATTTTATACTACAGTAATTTTAGGAATCTCTAATCGCATACGTGCTAAGCATGAAGCGAGTAAAAACAAATACAGATCGCGAAAAAAGATAATTTCACGTCTATGGGGGTCATGAAGTTTGCGCTGGTTGCGCAGCAATCGCACAGCGGTCCCACTTTTCATCGCGCCCTGATGCATAGTTTTCCCGGAACTTTTATATGAATAATGACATCTACGAAAAATACTGAGAAAGTTTATATTCTTTTTGGAACATGTAGTATTCAATTTTTGATATATTAAAAAATACGTAATACTTACTGTCGCGTTTTAAAATCATTTTTGTTATTAATGGAAGGGTTATATGATTATTAAAATTTATTAAAATCTATTTATTAAAATCATTATCTAGAATGTGTGTGTCTCTTTATCACAGGAATACGCCGAACGGCCGAGAAAGTATATTTTCGGTTTTCGGTCGCTTATAACAAGCGGCTAGTAGAGGAAGCGAGATAGCGACAGAGAGAGTGGCCGTCCTTTTCGCTCTAATACTCGCTTGTGTTTACAAGTTACTCGTAGAGCGAGAAGGACGGTCGCTCTCTCTCTCTCGTTGTCTCCCTCTCTCTCGCGCGGCGGCGAAGTCGGCCGACTCGGTGCCAGTAGGTGTCTGGTTGGTGGGGCGGGTTTTCCGTGGTGCTGGGAGCCAAATGTGTATCACTGGTCTTGATGACACGCACCGAGGATGCATCTCCTTCGGAAAGGGTCCGGAGCACTCGACCACCTCCGGGGTTGAGGATGTAGAGGATGAGGAATCTTCCTCAAGATTGTCCGTTCCCACTCCGACTGTCACCAGATTTTTATCCTTCTTTGGCTTGATGTCCTCTGGCCTATAGAGTGGAAAAAAAATGCAATGTGGTTTATCTGATACGGAAATTCATTTCGTTTCGACTCGATTCCGGAACTGTGAGAGCATGTCTGTAAGTACGCTGAGATTCGTGCGAGCTAATATTTTGCACATTTTTCTAAATTCTAGTCAGAGATTGACTTAGCCAAAAATGATTAATCAATCAACATCGATCGATGCTGATTCAACGTCGATCAACTAATCATCCTGGTTGGAAACTAATTATTATAATCGCAAGAATTATGTCTCTTATATATTCATAGTTCCGAAGTCGATATTTTTCTGTCCTAATGAAAAAATTTCGCTGCAATTATTCCATGTTTTGGAACATTTCAACGAAATTGCTGAAAATTTGCTGAAAGTAAATTTTTCATCTAATATATTGAAAAATCACTGAAATTGAACTGAAATTTCTCTTAAATTTTGCTACAATTTTGCTAAAAATGGATTTTTCGGCTAACAATCGCTGAAATTAATTAAAAATTTTCTGAAATGCTGAAATTTCGTTGAAAAATATTCTAAAACATGGGAATTTCAGCGAAATTTTTCCACTAGGGGAGTAACTAACAAATTAATAAAAATCATTGACTGCCAGCTTTAAGCTTCATATACAGCAATGAATAATTTACATACTGCTTTCTAGAGTCAAATTTATGATACTCGTATATACAGAGTGCCCCGAACTTTTTTGCCAATTACTTTTATGTAGATAGAGCGAACTAAATTGAATCGAAAAGTCCTGTATACCATTTTGCAATTTTTGCAGTAGTTAACAAGATATTAATTACAAAAATTGCCAAATATTGGTCTTGAATAATTTTTTACTCAAATACTACGAACTTTATTGAAAAGCTGCAAAAGAGACAAAAATAATTAATTTTCTTCTCATAAAGTTCTGAGAATTTTTTCAGAATTTTTTAAATATTTTCTCCGTATTTTCTCATGTTGGTAAAAATAAGAAAATGCAGTATTAAAAAGTTGATAAAAAATTCTGAAAAAATTTTCAGAACTTTATGAGAAGAAAATAAATTATTTTTGTCTCTTACAGTTTTTCTGTAAAGTTGATAGTATTTGAATAAAAAATTATTCAAGACCAATATTTTGCAATTTTTAGTAATTAATATCTTGTTAGCTATTGCGAAAATTGCAAAATGATAGAGGACTTTTCGGCTCAGTTTAGTCCGCTCTATCTACACAAAAGTAATTGACAAAAAAGTTCGGGACACCTTGTATATCAAACGAGATCATAACTACACATGCTCCGAACTTTCTAGTTTGGCAGACTTGCGAATGTTTCGAGATGTATGTATTTAAGTACCCAGTCAGAAACAGTTTCTCGAAAAGATGTCGAAACTGTTTCTGACTGGGTAATGTCGAATGATGAAGAGCAGCTCTAAATTCTGTATGAAGTTTCTGCATGGCTGATTATGCGATAATGTCCAACATTTTTTTTCGCGCAACGCCGTTACATCTTGTATACATGTACGTACAACGCAATACTTGTATATCCGGTCACAGAAAGGTTGCAACATTTTTTTTTCGATCGGTTTCGGAATGTAGCCTACTCACCGAGCGATTGGTTCTTATTTGTGGATCCATGAATAAGAATCAATCGCTCGATGAGCAAGCTGCATTCCGAAACCCATCGAAAAAAGGTGTTGCAACCTTTCTGTAACCGGCTATACAAGTATTGCGTTGTACGTACATGTATGCAAGATGTAACGGTGTTGTGCGAAAAAAATGTTACACATCATAAAATAAAATTCCTGAATGGAAATATAGAACATTATCGATGTTCAATTTCATTACTTTGTGCCACCGAGAAAGAATCTTTCTTTTCAGAAAGATTCGGACAATATTTGAATGTAGTACAGTTTTGTTGTACTACAGTCAGATATTGAATACTTTCTGGTTGAATAAACAATATTGTCTCGACCGATCGTTGATGTCAAGCGATATCTCGCTGGGAATCAGGAAATTTTATTTGTATGACAACACGCTGTAGGGAGAGATGCGACTAATCATAGGCAGACACATTACTCACGATGCAGCGCGATGCAGAAGTGATGCACTGTGGTGCTAATTAATGCAGGTATGACACAGTGAGAAATGATAATGAAATTAATGTCGATTTGATATCGATTTGATGAGTTCGACGTCGAATCGACATTAATTCGATATCGATTCTACAGGGTGGGCCATCTATTGGTACGTTTTTAAAAATGCGATCAAATGAGCATACATTGATATTTTTTATTAATTTTTTTTAGAGGGAGCCACA
>NW_017300323.1:28040-33484 GCF_001594075.2 Trachymyrmex cornetzi
AATATCAATGTATGCTCATTTGATCGCATTTTTAAAAACGTACCAATAGATGGCCCACTCTGTAAAAACGTACCAATAGATGGCCCACCCTGTATAATCATTTCTCACTGGGGACGCGACACTAATGTCACGTGCACAGGAAACACTAATGAGTGCTCTAATGCCCGCTCTGGCGTGGATCCAATGTCTAGGCCACAAATGCCAGAAGAATATATCTTGCCTGAAATCGTAATTGATTCTCTGCGATGGCGTATTATACCTGCGCATTGCCAGCAGCCTCGGCAGCAAGTCGATGAACACGCGTCGGACCCACGGCTTCATTACGTGGGTTTGCGGCGAACGGTAATGCACATTTATGACCACCACTGTTATCCATACGCTGCAAAACACGAAAGAAAGATGCTAAAATCTAATAAGAAAATTCGTGATCGAGTTGATCATTCAATATATAGCTCCTAATTGTATTAATTTTAAATTAAACACGGGAAAAAAAGATATAGTTCACATAACTAAAAATATTTAGTTGTGAGCAATATAGAAACATCATCCTAAGTATCTTTATGTTATAGGAATGTGTATGGTTGATACGATTTATTTACTTTGATGCGTTAACTATATCAATGTAGTTAGGCGCGATCCGGTTGTGACAACCAAAACTTGGGGGAACATTTACTATGGATAAGTTATATATCCGTATGTTGTGTCAATCGTGACATAAAGCATGTATAATAAGAATTAAATTATTAATAAGAATTAATTTCTTGTTACATCATGCTATAAATTAAGTTACAATTTCAAAAAGCAGAAGTTACTTAAAACGTTTACTAGTTAAAGATATGTATATTGACGCCTGAGTCGTAGAAGGTGCTATCGAGAAAAACATGAAGAAGGGTCTATGTCAAAAAAGTAATGAAAAGCGGTCTATCTCGCGCGAGGCGTGAAAATCGGTTTATGTTGGAACACATGCGAAGTACGGTTTATGTCGAGAAAAGCAAGAAAAACGGTTTATGTCGCATGACTTTGAAGAAGGGTTTATCAGGGTTTATATCGTGCTATGTTACCTTCTCATAAATTTTGTAGTGGTATGATTATTTTGTAGTGGTATGCAAGCGTAAATTAAATCTTAAAAATTTTAGTTGTTAAGCTAATTCTTGTTAACTTAAATTAGCATAATTATTAATTAACATAATTAAAATATTACTGGTTTGTAAATCCAAACTTCTTGTCACATGTCATATAATTTAAATTATTCAGATATAAAAACTCAACAATGTTACACATTTATTTATCTAACACGAAAAGAACACTGTATAATTTTTATTTTCTGTTAAAAAATGCTACATATTTAGAAATAAACAAATTCATATTTAGAAATTACACAAATTTAGATACCTGTCCCCAGTCATATCACTACAAAAGTTATGAGAAGGAAACATAGCGCGATATAAATTCTGATAAATCCTTCTTCAAAGTCATGTGACATAAACGGTTTTTGTTGCTTTTCTCGATATAAACCGTACTTCGCGTACGTTTCGACATAGACTGGTCTTCACATCCCGTGCGAGATAGACTGCTTTTTATTACTTTTTTTGAGATAGACCCTTCTTCATGTTTTTCTTGATATAGCACTTTCTACGGCTCAGGCGTCGATATGTGAAACGCTCATTATTACAAGCGCACATTTATACATATCTAGTTGTGTGCATAGTTCGAGCCGTATTTGTTTTTTAGAATTTGCAGGTGCAACGGCTTACAACACACGCGTCGATTGGTATCGTGAAAAGGCTTTTTGTTTTGTTATTGCGTTATGGATGAACGTTGTAAGAATACGTTGAAACACATGAAATTGTCGCATCTTATTGCATTATTTGAAGGTATGAATAATGAAAAGGTTATATCTGGAAATACAATTGGATGTTTAGAAGGTACAAGTGCATGTTTAGAAAATGTTATTTTGTCCACATATTTACAGAAAAATAGATTGATTATGAAACTTAAAAATTTTCATGCGTATGTTAAGTTAGCACCCCAATATTTAAATTCCATAGTTCTGATTAGAGTTTCCGTTTCCTTTTGTCCAGAAGAGTTCTCTATAATTTATAACAAGAGTTCCGCTTAATAACTATTTTTAAATAATTTTTAAAAAATGGGGTGCTAACTTCTTATCGAAATTCGAGATCGAATAGTTCTGAGCTGTTCAATAGCTTTATTTAGTGAATACCTAGAGTTCCTGATGCATAAAAAAAAATTTTGAAAAATCCCCAAAAAATTAAAAATTTTTGAAAAATCAATTTTTAGATACAATAGTTCTGATTAGAGTTCCTGCTTCCTTTTAACGAGACGAAGAGTTCTCTTTATTTTTTAATGCGAGATTCAGTTAATAACAATTTTAAATAATTTTTTTAAAATGGGGTGCTAACTTCTCAGCGAAATTCGAGATCGAATAGTTCTGAGCGGCTCAATAGCTTCATTTAGTGAATACCTAGAGTTCTTGATACATAAAAAACAATTTTGACAAACAAGAAAATTAAAAAACAAAAAAGACAATTTTTGATCACTTCTTTAATTTCGCGTATCTTGAATATCGTTGGCCCAATCGCTTTGTCACCTGATACTTTTCGATAGAACTCATCGAGAACTCCCCAAAACGATAATCAGAACTCCTGGAACTCTTAAAAAATTTTTTAGGTAGTCAGAAATTTTCTAAGTCCCACATCGAAAAATTTTTTAAGAGTTCCAGTAGTTCTGATTATCGTTTTGGGCAGTTCTTGATGAGTTCTATCGAAAAGTATCAGGTGACAAAGCGATTGGGCCAACGATATTCAAGATACGCGAAATTAAAGAAGTGATCAAAAATTGTCTTTTTTGTTTTTTAATTTTCTTGTTTGTCAAAATTGTTTTTTATGTATCAAGAACTCTAGGTATTCACTAAATGAAGCTATTGAGCCGCTCAGAACTATTCGATCTCGAATTTCGCTGAGAAGTTAGCACCCCATTTTTAAAAAATTATTTAAAAATTGTTATTAACTGAATCTCACATTAAAAAATAAAGAGAACTCTTCGTCTCGTTAAAAGGAAGCAGGAACTCTAATCAGAACTATTGTATCTAAAAATTGATTTTTCAAAAATTTTTAATTTTTTTGGGATTTTTCAAAATTTTTTTTTATGCATTAGGAACTCTAGGTGTTCACTAAATAAAGCTATTGAGCCGCTCAGAACTATTCGATCTCGAATTTCGATAAGAAGTTAGCACCGCATTTTTTAAAAATTATTTAAAAATAGTTATTAAACGGAACTCTTGTTATAAATTATAGAGAACTCTTCGTCTGGACAAAAGGAAACGGGAACTCTAATCAGAACTATGGAATTTCAATATTGGGGTGCTAACTTAACATACGCAATTTTCATAATTATCCCGACACAATCTATCTGTCATAAGCAATATAGGCGATCAACTAAAATTGAGAAAAGGGATAAAGTTTAATATTGAGGTTTGTAAAGTAATTCTAGAATAGAAATTCAGTTAAGGTATTTCTCCGACTACAATCTACTGCTAGAAAATTAATCGCGTATAACCTACGAATATGCTTCTCCGCGCGTGCTCTCTGAAGAGAGAAACTTTTGAACTGCAGTGCACCAAATATCGCCAGATCAGTGTTTGGCTGCAACATGAGCTGTCCATACTAGATGCAATGCTTGCATTGTTGCAAGAGGCCAATATTTGAACAATATCTACAGTAGGCAAATGAATAAATACAACATGAATAAGTAATGAGAAAGTACAAAAATGAAAACTACGTTTTGTCTTTTTTGCGATTTTCTCCAACATGAAGGAAAAACGAGCATATCTCTACAGGATTTTTTTTCTTAGTTTATCGATCCTCTACACGCTTCCGAAGTTTAGACATTTAAATTCGGACACCCTATATATATGAGTAAATATGCGATGGAGATCAACTAAATTTTTGTACGAACTACATCAACTGTCGTTTGGAAACTGAGAAGAGGTTGTAGAAAGATGGAAACCAATAAGATAGAAAGGAGCATAAGTTGTGGAATAAGAGGGGGAAGTATATAAAAGTAGGAAAGAGATTAAGAAGGAGAAAGTGATTGTATAATTTGGAGATAGGATTCTGATAGAGATTCTATATCAACTTGTTTGTTTAAGCCTTGCCTCTGTCTCTATATGAACCATCTTCGATATAAATCTCTTAAATTGTTATAAGACAATTCTTTATTTAAAATTTCTATGGCTTTCCATTTAAAATTATGGCTATAATTTATACGATGATCTGTAATGACAGAAGAACTGTTTTTTTTGTTTATATCGGAAATGTGTTCATGTAATCTTGTCTTTAATTTTTTTTATTTACGGTTTGTCTTATATAAGTCGCATCACAATCTTTGCAAGAAATTTTGTAAACAACATCTTGATTAGATAATTTATCCAATTGTTCTTTTTCTCTTTTAATAAATTTTTTTAAGGTATTGGGAATAGTAAATGCTAGTTTATAATTAAATGTGGTAGTTATGGGTAAGAAACTTTCAGATATGGATTTAACGTAAGGTGTTGTAAAAAATTTTTCTTTGGCTTGAACGAAAGTTTTATATGTAGTCATGTTACTATTGAACAGATATTTTAATCCGTTAATAAATCAAACTAATCAAGACTCCTTACAAATCAAAGAATTGGAAAGAGTAAGGGCATTAAGAGTCAGGCGCAGAAGACGTCGAACAAATAATACACTTATAAAGAATGAAACTTCTTTATTCACTAAACGCTCTTACATGTTTCGACTCATTTTTGAGCCTTCCTCAGAGCAAACACACACTAACATATATAAAGTAAAAGTTATCCTGTCATGGTAAGCTCCCCTACATCGAGAATTTCAATGCCAGAATTAAATAAAAAGAAAGAAAAGGAAAATGCAAAAGAAGGGAAATATAAAAAATGTCGAATTAACGAATATAGAAACTAATCTATCAAAAAACTTTAATAATATAATTAATTATCCCGAAAATAGAGACGCTCACCACGATTACAAAGTACCGTATCGCAAATATTATCATGAATAATTCAAGAACCGGTTCCTGATATGTTGGCCAGTTGGTATCGGACACAGTGAGTCACTTTTTAGTTATTAGCTAGTACTAATGAAAATTGTAAAGTGAAAAATCTCGTCAGAAGGACTTATTACTGTGTACGAACGATACCGACTGACAAGACGTGACAACAACTCGAGCTATTATAGTTTATCTATAATTGGGAGGTAGGCCTTCGGAAGCTACTCCATATCCGTCTGCAGGTTGAGTCCATGCGTTTGTCTTCTGGTGAATATCATCTGTGAAATCAGTCTCTTCCTGTAGTGAGGTTCCTCGTCCAATATTGCAACGCTGTCCTAGTCAAAATCATGTCCCTCTTGCAACCGATGTTTTGTTATAAC
>NW_017300323.1:33692-36123 GCF_001594075.2 Trachymyrmex cornetzi
CCCTCTTCCTATTACTAGCCATAATAATATTCTTCAAACGGTTGTTAATATTCTCAAATATAAAACTCGCATTAAAAATTACTTAGTTAGGTGGAAGGAAAAGAAGTATATATCTAATTGCACATATAGAGGTTTGTTATGTAATGACGGGATGCTTTTGATGGCCTACGCTCTTCCGAAGATACATAAGCAGGACTGCCCCTTTCGTATAATAGTTTCTTCGATAAACAGTCCTTTATATTTGTTAGTACTTAGGGATGGGCGATGCTTCACCGATTATAAAAAAATCGATGTTTTTTCCGCTCAATAATCGACGCTCGATTCGATGTTTCGGGGGGCCGATTAATCGATACATCGATCTTTTTTTTATGACATCGATTATGGTTGGCTCTCATCTACCAAAGATATAACTACCCTAGAGTCCTAGATTTATTAGAGACTAGAGAGACAGTCCCTAGCAGGCATTTAATTAATTTATGAAACAATTTTCTCGTTACTAGTAAGGGTGTTTCCTTTTTACTGGCAGTGCAACCATTATAACGTCACAACAGTGCACTGCCGCAGCTGTTCCAAAATTACTGTGGTACTGCCAGCACTATTGTAACGTCGTATTTCGGAACGACTTTGCAGTAGACTGGCAGTGTAAACAGACATGGACAAACGTACTAAATTGTCAATAAATTTTGAACGAAAACAGCAGCGATAGTTCTTCCGAAGAAGATGTACTAATTATGGGATCACCAATTCAAGCAGTTTAACCTCGTGTTAAAAACTATATGGAGAAAGAGCTAATAAATATTCAGATGTGGAATTAAGAGTCATTTTCGGCAAAATAAATATATATGTATATCTTCTGCAATTAAATATAATGTATATATTTTTTTATTTCCTGTATCGAATATTTTGACATGTTGTGTTTCTTTAAGCGACGCCATATTGCACTGTAACTGCTTCACCTCGAAAGCCGCAGTAGTCGCAGTGGCAATATGGCTATCATTTATGACGTCATTGAGGGAACTAGACGCTGTCACAGCGCGTTGCGTAGTAATAGCGGAACAATTTTTCAGTACTGCCAGTACTGGCAGTGTATATCGGAATACACCCTAAATATTTTTGGTAACCAAGAAATTGCTTTCCGAAATAAAAATATATTTTATAAAAAGTAATCAATGTACGATTTCTAATACTCATGTCATAAATTTCAGAAAAATATTCTCTTATTAACAACAATCAGATTCAAGTAATGACATTTATTAGATTTAATGAAACAATTTTCTACTGACAAGTAATTGTGTTTTTATTAGAATAAAATATTTTCTTCATTGATAAATTATTTGCGCGCGCGCTTTAGGATAATATTTTATTGGAACAAAAAACAAATTTATTTTGTAGCAAGTAATTAATTCTTTCAATCAATAAATTACAGTTCAAGAAAATGTGTTTACTTGAAACAAGTAAATTTTTTTTTCTGTGGAGGTACATAAAATTGTAGATACTCTATTTTTTTTATTTTGTAATAAAAATCATTTAAAAAATTATAATTCAATATATTTCTAAAAATTGTAATAAGAAAAAATTTAGTAATCAGTGTTTTTTTAAATCATCGATTTTACAACATCGATGTTTTCTTCTACGATGAATCGGTTAATAAAAAATCGGATTGGACCATAATCGATATTATTATAGAATCGATACTTTTCTTGTACATTGCCCATCCCTAGTTAACAGTGTTTCTTCATAATATTATCATTAAAACAATTCCTAAGGCGGATAGTCATATCGATAATAGTTTTAAACTCGTTAAGGAACTTGATGGTAGGCGGTTGAGTGATGAATTTCAGTTAATGTCACTGGATGTTGTTAGCCTCTTTACTAACGTTCCCATTGACAATGTGATGGAGTGTATCCAAGACCATTGGCGATTTATTTCTAGAGATTGTTGTTTACCGAAGGAGGAATTCATCAAAGCGGTTCAGTTTATTTTAGATTCTACTTTTTTTGTGTTTGACAGTGTTATTTATAAACAGAATTATGGTACTCCCATGAGCTCCCCGTTGTCTCCCGTCATCGCGGATCTAGTTATGCGTAAATTGGAGAGTAGAGCTTTGTCTTTGATTCCGTTGCTCCTTTACTATAGGTATGTTGATGATATAATCATGGCAGCGCTTGTTTCTTCGGTTAGATCCATTCTTGATGTCTTTAATTCTCAGCATCCCAGGCTTCAGTTTACTATGGAGGTGGGGGGTGATAGATTGAATTTTTTGGATGTTACAGTGATTAGGGATAATGAGTTGATAGAGTTTGATTGGTACCACAAGCCAATCTTTTCGAGTAGATATTTGAACTTTTGGTCACAGCACGCGGTTTTTCAAAAAATAGGTACAATCGCGGGATTAGTTGATAGGGTGATTTTGCTTTCGAATCCTAAATT
>NW_017300323.1:36759-45110 GCF_001594075.2 Trachymyrmex cornetzi
CTGACGAGATTTTTCACTTTACAATTTTCATTAGTACTAGCTAATAACTAAAAAGTGACTCACTGTGTCCGATACCAACTGGCCAACATATCAGGAACCGGTTCTTGAATTATTCATGATAATATTTGCGATACGGTACTTTGTAATCGTGGTGAGCGTCTCTATTTTCGGGATAATTAATTATATTATTAAAGTTTTTTGATAGATTAGTTTCTATATTCGTTAATTCGACATTTTTTATATTTCCCTTCTTTTGCATTTTCCTTTTCTTTCTTTTTATTTAATTCTGGCATTGAAATTCTCGATGTAGGGGAGCTTACCATGACAGGATAACTTTTACTTTATATATGTTAGTGTGTGTTTGCTCTGAGGAAGGCTCAAAAATGAGTCGAAATATGTAAGCGCGTTTAGTGAATAAAGAAGTTTCACTCTTTGTAAGTGTATTTGCACGTCTTCTGCGCCTGACTCCTAGTGCCCTTACTGTTTCCAATTCTCAGATATTTTAATCTTTTTTCTATTTTAGCAAAAATAAAAGAAAGTGGATATCCGTTGTTTCAAAGAATGTGAATAGCATTAACTAGATTATTTTGATGAAAACGGTCTGATAATTTTATTATTTTATCTACAAAATCATGGATAATGCCTATTTTATGGCAAAAAGGGTGATGCAAGTGATAATTATGGAATCGACCAGAAAAGGTTGTCTTCTGATACGTGTCAAAAATAATGGTCTGATTTTCTATAATAATAGTTATATCCAGATACCTATACTGGTAACGAAGTACCGAAATAATATCGATATTTTTTCGGGTTTTTTTTCATACCGGTATTGCAAACCGAAAAGATAAAATACTGGTAAAACATGATACCGATATGGATATATATCGGTCCGAATACCTGTATAATATCGGTTTTATATTGGTATCAGCGTTATTAAATAATAATATTATTTATTTATTACCACGGATTAATTCAAGTAAGGATCAAATTCATATAAAATTATGTTTGCTTTTCAAAATAAAATAATAATTCAATATAATTCGAGGGGTAATTTGTCACTTTGTAAAATTTGTGTTTACAGTGATAAAAAAGTGTTAGTTTAGTGTACAAATATATACTGTTTACAAATTAAAAACTGGTAACTCCGGCTAGATACGAATTGTATGAGTTATTATAATCTAGTATAGTGATGGACTTCTCGGCAAACTTCAGGGTTTATGCTTACTGGATCCCTGTTACCGCTCGAAAAAACGCGAACGCTTGGAATTAAGAAGTTTGTTGGATTGTATTTGATCATATGTTTTTTTCCTAAATCTGATCAGTTGCGTGTGTAGCCTTAAAGTTTAATAAACCTTCGTTTACTTGTCTGATTTTGGTAAATTGGTTGGATCAGGAGACGCGATAGCGTAAGTATATTTCCGAAATTTAGTACATTCTAAACATCCTTTTTATATTATTAGAGGAAAGTGGCCGATACCGCTTTATTTTTAGACAACATTTCTTAAACAAAAGGTAAAAATGAAATTTTAAAAACATAAGTACAAACTAAAAAGTGTCTTTTATCAGGTAGTATAACTTATACTATATAAGTAGTTTTTATAATATTGTTTGCAGTTTTCCAATAATTAATTTTTTCGTATTAAAAAGAAAAAATGAGCGTCTGACAAAATAGGCTCCAAAACTGATATAGTAGGCAGTAGTGTTATGTATTTCTATTCTTTTTCTTTTACAGGAGTTATCTGCATAAAGTATCTACAAGTGAATGTATATAAGATTTTCCAGAATTTTTTCACTTTGTTATAAATTTTTATTGAATTATATGCATATTTACTTTATGCTGTTCTGCAAAGTGCAAATATGAGACAGTTTTTGAAGATTTTTCCATATATGCATGATTGCCTTTAGCTCCAATAGAACTATTTGATACTATAAAGCAACATTATAAAGATTAAGTTAGCTCATGATCTGTTTTACACAGGTGCAGGTGTAGCGGTTTACGCTGCACCCCAATTTTTTATTTAAAATCGTATTCTGCAAAAAACTAAAATATAAAATAATAAAAATAAAACTGATTTAGGAAATTACAAGCATTTATAATGACGTAATATTATTAATAATACAGTCACTGTTATTTCAATTACGCAATTTGCAAAAAAGATCGTAAGAATTTTATTTTCGCATTTGTTAGAATTCGTTTTTAGATATATATATTCCCTGTTACATTCTATTCTTATAAATTACATTTTAATAAAATTAATTTCGCTAAAAAATTGACTCATGTGTCTGCTTCTAAAAACTTGGCATTATAACGATATGGGTATTAATATCGGTATTATAACGATATTATAACGGTATTCGATAATCGTAACAATATATAAGCACTGAAATTATTTCGGTATAGCCGATTACGACATTCCACTATTTCGGTATTTAGTTTGTAACTGTAATAGCGTTACCGGTAAATCAAACGGTATTAGATCTCTGGTTGTATCAAGAAAATTCAATCTCCTATTGTCACCTACTTCCACTGTGAATTGTAATCTCATGTGTAATGAATTAAAAATGTTAAATATGTTATTGTTACTATCAGAAGGAGCCACTCAAACGATGTTGTCCACATATCGAAAATAAAATAGCAATTCAATTCTAAATTCTACATTTTTTTCCTTCAACAATAAACTTTATAAACAAATATTTGGCACTCCAATGGGTTCACCACTGTCGGTCACCTATTGTCATCACCTACTAACGGTGATATTATCTTACAAGACCTGGGCCCCTATTTACACGCCTAGCGACATTTGTCGGTGTCGTTGCGCAGCTTTTTTACTATATAAAATATCTGCGCAACGACACCGACAACTGTCGGTAGGCGTGTAAAGACAGTTACAGAATAGGGCCCCTGGAAGAACTTACGATCAAATAACTACCTGTGAAATTGCTATTTTGTTTTTCGATATGTGGACGACATCGTTTTAGCGGCTCCATCTGTAGTATCAATGACATACTTAACATTTTTAATTCGTTACACATGAGATTACAATTCACAATAAAGTAGGTGACAATGGGTGCATTCAGTACTACAACCGCTTACTAAGCGCTTAGTGAGTTCTTGGATCTGATTGGCATATTCCGTTAGATCTAAAAATATAGACCAAACAGATATAAGAGCTCACTGAGCGCTCAGTAAACGGTCGTAGTACTGAATGCACTCAATGGGAGATTAAATTTTCTTGATACAACTATTATTATAGAAAATCAGACTATTCATCATTTTTTACACGTATCAGCTGATACATTTTTACCAGTTTTACATTTTTACAAGTGATTACATTTTTTACAAGTTTTTTGCGGTTGCGATTATTTTTGTTTACCTTAGAGTATCCAAAATCATAGTAAACAACACGAATTTTCCAAGCAAAGGCACCACCAGCGATGTAGGCGGTATTATTTCAGCCAATAAAAGAAAGAATACTGTCAGCGACAGTAGTATGGAGACGGAGAGGCTGACCTAGAATAAGAAAAAAAGAAGTTTTGACTCTAGAATGCATTATATATTTAATATTATTCTGAATAAATCACATTGTATAATCACATTTCAGTGTGCAATTATAATGTTTAGTATCATTTGTAACAAAACAAAGATCTCAAGTAAAAATTAATAATTTTTTTGAAAATTACTGTTTCAAGAATAATACGTAAAAAGAAACAGATAAACGTTTTAAAAATTTAATTTTAATTTTATCTGTATACTTCTATTTTTTCCATAATTTACGAGACAAGCTTTCGACTGTGAATTTATAAAACTACAAATGTATAACTTTAAAAGTGCATTGGGGCTGATTGGAGAAGGTTCTGTCTCTCAGTTCTCTCACATTGATTCTATGTGCTGAGCACGTTGCAAGACGCATTACAGACGTTTCATCCTAACTCTTCTTCTTTTTCCGTATCCTCGTCGATTGCTAAATGACCGGCATCCTAACACTTTAACCTTCTTTCTTTTCTTTTTGCTTGTCTTCCGCAAAGAAAAAACTCGGTACATCTTTCACGGTGACAAAGCGGAAGAACACATCTGAATTATGTAAACCGGTAAGTGAATAATGGTGCTCAAAGTTGAGTGTATTTTATAAGGCGCTTAAAGATCTAATGCCGATGCGAAAAGATCGGTCGCAGATTAAACTATCATGGCATGTGAGCTGTGCCATATTCCATATTTCAATCTAATCGAGCCAAATCTTTGCGTCTGCAAAATTAATTTCCGACTGCGACGCCGGAATAAAGTTCCCGAAGGTGTATCTGAAGATACTAGTAGTGTCTCGGCGCTAAGCTACGCGAAGCGACACTGCCGTGCCTCCTTTACGTGAACAGACGAGTTGCAAATCAAAATTATCGGATCTCAATAACGGCTGAACCGATCGCGTTCTATGTATGCTCAATCGATAGTCACCACATGGATTGTATGATAAAAGTGCTTTTATTTTTTTTCTACGTGTCCTACGAGCGGAGATATCGTAACGCAAAGTCCGGATTTTTTTATTTCTATTATAATCTAGAGACACTGGTAGTGTCTCGGCGTTAAGCTGCGCGAAGCGTCCGACACTGTCATGCCTCCTTTACGCGAACCGACGAGTTGCGGCAGATCGAGATTATCGGATCTCAATAACGGCTGAACTGATCGCGTTCTATGTATGCTCAATCGATAGCCACCACACGGATTGTATGATAAAAGTGCTTTTATTTTTTTTTCTACGTGCCCTACGAGCGGAGATATCGCGACGCAAAGTTCCGAACTGCTACTTTTTCAGTCCATTTTTCAGATACGTCGTCCTTATTGTCATTATTGTCATCGACCACATTCCGCGCATTCCTTTGGTGTCCTTCTGACATTCTTTACGCAAGGAGCGCTAGTTTCGTGTCCTTATGACATTCTTTACGCAATTATTACGCAATACGGAAGGAGCGCTAGTAGTGATATACATATATGATCAGCGAGTGCTGTGATCTGGAGACACGACTAATTATTAGGGTACGTTTCCATGAGCGCGTCACGCGTCGTGTCGTCCACCGAGTCACGACGCGACGCGAAAGAGAGAAAGGGGTATAATAAACTCTTAGAATATATATAAATGGAAGGTGCATAGGGCACTGAACGTGAAGCCACATCTGTGCCAGAGAGAAAGGTAGTAAGGGATAAATGTTCGCAATGTGCATGCGCAGCACCGTCATCTGTGTGAATTGTACAGTTGTTTAGTGTTTTTACACATTCGTACATTACACAGATGTGTAAAACGTGATGCTGCGCATGCGCATTGGGAACATTTATCCCTTTCTATCTTTCTCTCTCGCACAGACGTTTGCATCAGCGCGAGCCATGGGAAGTATAGGCAATGCCCGTTCCATTTATATATGTTCTAAGAATAAACTTCACTCTTTCTCTCTTTCGCGTCGCGTCGTGACGCGGTGGACGACGCGACGCGTGATGTGCTCGATGGATACGTACTCTTAGTGTATACACTTTTGGTTAGGTTAGATCCGTCACATCGATGGTAGTAAAGGAACACGTAAGTGATTTTCTGCTTCTGCAATACACATTTTAGACTTACTCGACACGTTTTTGTACGGAATGAACGAATCTGACAAAAAAAATTACCCCGTGGACCGAGATATTAATCGTTAAAGTTGATGACTATTCAGGTTAGGAAATCTGTCATATCGATGAGCGCATATATTACAGCAGAGTATTTGCTTGGTTAATATGTGTCTGTAAAGCAGAAAATTTGTTTAATCCTTTATGCCATCGATGCTACAGATTTCCTCTGGATATCTGTCAACTTTAATTAATAACAATTAATAACTCGGTTCGCGGGGCAAATTTTTCATGTAGTGCAAAAATGCGTCGAATGAGTTTATTTTATCAACCTCGAGGAGGTAAGGAGGCTAATTCAACAATTACCGAATGTTGATGTCTTGCATAAATCTAATTGTTTGTTCGACCTTGTACATATATTATTTTGTAACTTATAATTAGATACGTTTCATAATGCATTTCTTATCGAGGTTTCCTTGTGGTAAAGTAAATCGCTTATTAATGATTCCATCCAGAAAGCGTCAAGAAGAGCAAATGGAATTTACGAAAAGATGTTTGGAACAAAATTTGGAACTTCGTCAAATTCACGTATAGTTTACATGTCTGTTTATCTGCAACGAACAATTTCCCAAGTCTGCCAGGAGCTATTGCATATTATATAATATGTAATAAACACAAGTAATATTATATTTTATTCCTCCCACAAATTATCTAATTATTATTATGTACGAGGCTTTTTTTTACGAAATTTATTTTCAGGTATTATTGAAAATTGATGGAACTCGTTGACTTTACCTCAACTGACTAGACTATTAAAAACTTTACTTTTGAAAGCTGGACCAGTTTGGAACATTAGGAACAGAATTTGTTCAAATTCACGTATGGTTTACACCTTTGTTTAACTGTATAATATACTCAGTAAGTCGAGTTGTCTATATGCCTATGGGCAGCAGCACGCATTACTGGTAATACAGAATATGATTAGATCGCAAGTCTGGCGGGGAATGATATTTAATCTTATTATTGAACTTTATATATATATAGTATACTAGTAGCATGTAAAATTCAATCTTGTCTCATTTTCCGTTGGACTTGTCATTTAATCCTATTCTGCATTATTAGTAAAGCATGTTTCTGCCCATCGGCAGACAGGCAACCTGATTTACTGATGTGTAGGTTCTGCATTACTAGTAAAGCGCCTCTGTGTAATATACTCAGCAAGTCGAGTTGCCTATATGGCTATGGACAGGAGCACGCATTACTGGTAATGCAGAATATGATTAGATCGCAAGTGTGGTGGGGAATGAGACAAGAGAATTCTGACATAATGTAAAATTTTATAAAATATGTATTTAATAATTAATGAATCCAGCCCCAGAAAACGTCAAGAAGATTTTTCTCAAATGGAATTTACGAAAGGATGTTTGGAACAAAATTTGGAACTTTCAAATTCACACGTATGTGTGTGTGTGTGATTTATTTCTCTGTTTATCTGCAACGAACAATTTTCCAAGTCTATCAGGAGCTATTGCATATTATATGTAATAAACACAAATAATACTATATGTTATTCCTCTCGCAAATTATCTAATTATTATTATGTATTTTTTTACGAAATACATTTTCAGGTATTATTGAAAATTGGTCGGACTCGTCGACTTTATCTCAACTGACTAGACTATTAAAAACTTTATTTTTGAAAGCTGGACCAATTTGATAAATTTGAAACATTTTCATTTGGAACAAAATTTGGGACTTTGTCAAATTCACGTATGGTTTACATCCCTGTTTAACTGCAACGAATTTGTTAACTAAGTTAGGAAACTATAATGAAAAAATTTATTTGTTAACTAGGCCAGCAAATGATAACGACAACCAATTTATTCGATAATGATCTCCATTTGTTTACATTTAAGACATAAATCATGAAGGTTAGAAAGAGAAACTAATTGTAAGATGCATTATAAAGTTTTATTATTTTACAGTAATATGAACAGTCACACACACTGTTTTTATTTCTTAAACATTCATATAATAATTATCAGGGAATGGAAGTAACTCGTTACTTGTAACGAAGTTACAGTTACAAGTTACTTTTTTGATAACTTTACTAGTAACTGCGTTACTCTTTTCTTTGGTAACTGTAACGGTAACGAAGTTACATTTTTTTGGTAACGGTAACGAATTTTACAGTTACTTTTACCGTTACTTTGCACATGATTGGACACGATGCGACACAAGCCACTTACACTGTAAAAAAATTTCGTAAATTTACACATATAATAAATGTAAAATAGATTACATGATTAGTTCTGTAATTATAAAAAAATCATACAATTTTACAGAAATTATGTAATTCCACAAAAATTATGTAAATTTGTTTTTATTGTGTAAATATATCTTATTTTATATTGGAAATTATGTAAATAGCAGGATATTTTGAATATTTTCTGTAATTATCCAAATTTTAGTAATATTACGTAATATAAAAGAAATTTTTCGCGTATTGTTGTTAAATGTATAATAATATATAGTGCGAAATATATTGTCATATTATCGTTCCTGTAGCTACACATACACATTGTAATTGTACTTCCACAATCTGCTTAGTTCCAAACCAAGAAATTATTTTTATTTGCATATTGCAAATATACAAACGTGTGGACGTTTACAACTATAGTGGATCTCAAAATTATCCATTATAATAGTTATAATTTTATACAATTTTTTACAATACGCTTGAGACTAGAGAAGCCTCTAGGCC
>NW_017300323.1:45201-46264 GCF_001594075.2 Trachymyrmex cornetzi
AAAATCGGTAACTAGTAACGGTAACTTGTTACTTTTCCTACTGGGTAACGAGTAACTGTAACTTGTTACTTTTAAAAAGTAACTTTCCATTCCCTGATAATTATACTACGTTTATAGTATTCTAAGGGCGACCGTTATCAACGTCGATTAACTCAATCAACAGTCATCCTATTACAGACAGAAGTTATCACAGTTAAGGGGATGCTGGAGTGACGGTCGAAGTTAATCGATAGTACAGACTTTTTTAAATTCCAAATTCGACAATAGTGACATCTTTCATTCATTTCTTATACTTATTATATATCGTTGTGTCTCACTCAAACGCATTCATCTGTCCTTATCTAACATATTGCAACGCCATCTCTTAGAAAGAGATCAACTAAAATACTGCTCGATTTCATGGCTAAACAGTCATACATCGTCAATTTCTCACGCGCTAGACACACAATTTCGTTCCTTGCGCTAAATCTTTTTATTTAGGCGTCAAAACTTAATTCTAAAGATACGACTGTAATCGTCTATTTATTCTACATGTGCTCCTGCCCTAATTTCGAGCATATAACGTGCATATAATTTGTTCACGAAGTAAATGTTTGGTGAGCTGATAGCACATGGATACAGGAATCTGTAATTTATTATTTTTCCCAGTTTTAGACACAAAATACACCAGGAGCAGGTTCATTAGCACGGATATTCCAATTGTGGAGAAGGAATTTTTAGTCTGTGCAACTAATTCGAAGAACCGCGCAAGGAACATAAACGCTTGCTTTATCGGTAAAAAAGAAGACTCCAGCATCCCCTTAAGTAGGAACGCAGAAATGAAAGTATTCCAGCTAACACAAAGTTACATGTAACATACCCGTTAGTTGTAATTTCCCACTCAACAATATAACTATAATATAACACGTGCGTTATATTGCAGTTATATCGTTGAGTGGGAAATTACAACTAATGAGTACGTTTGTTTTGCTGTAACTTTGTGTTTGCTGGGATATCACGAAGATAATAAGAACGATGCAGACTTACTATTTGCTTTACTGCTGATTGAGTTAATCATCGATTA
>NW_017300323.1:47004-48663 GCF_001594075.2 Trachymyrmex cornetzi
GATTACCGGCATATAATTTCATTTACATCTAATCTCCTTTTGTTAAATATTGAGTTATAAACAAATGGAGATCGTTATCGAATAAATTGCTTGTCGTTATCATTTCCTAGCCTAGTTAACAAATATACCCAGTGTGTAATCCCATCTGCGTTCGATTTTCTTTTATTAAATATTAATTATAAATTTTTTCATTATTGTTTCCTAACTTATTTAACAAATTCGTTGCAGTTAAACAGAGATGTAAACCATATGTGAATTTGACAAAGTCCCAAATTTTATTCCAAATGAAAATGTTCCAAACTGGTCCGGCTTTCAAAAATAAAGTTTTTAATAGTCTAGTCAGTTGAGGTAAAGTCAACGAGTCCCACCAATTTTCAATAATAGCTGAAAATGAATTTCGTAAAAAAAGCCTCGTACATAATAATAAACCATACATTGAATTTAAAAGTTCCAAATTTTGTTCCAAACATCCTTTCGTAAATTCCATTTGAGAAAAATCTTGTTGACGTTTTCTGGATGGATTCATTAATTATTAAATACATATTTTATAAAATTTTATATTATATCAGAATTCTATTGTCTCATTCCCCACCACACTTGCGATCTAATCATATTCTGCATTACAAGTAACACGTGCTCCTGGCCATAGGCATATAGGCACCTCGACTTGCTGATATATTATACAGAAGCATGCTTTACTAGTAATGCAGAACCTACACATCAATAAATCAGGTTACCTGTCTGCCCATGGGCAGAAGCATGCTTTATTAGTACTGCAGAATAAGATTAGATGACAAGTTCAACGAGGAATGAGACAAGATTGAATTTTACATGCTACTATAAAGTTCAATAATAAGATTAAAAAAATTTTTTAATATGTATTAGATGTTGTCATTTATCATTCCCCGCCGGACTTGCGAACTAATCATATTCTGCATTACCAGTAATGCGTGCTTCTGCCCATAGGCATATAGGCAACTCGACTTACGGAGTATATTATACAGTTAAACAGTGGTGTAAGCCATACGTGAATTTGATCAAACTTTGTTCCTAATCAAAATGTTCCAAACTGGTCCAGATTTCAAAAATAAAGTTTTTAATAGTCTAGTCAGTTGAGGTAAAGTCAACGAGTTCCACCAATTTTCAATAATACCTGAAAATGAATTTCGTAATAAAAGCTTCATACATAATAATAATTAGATAAACTCAATTAATACTAGAAATTTAATTGCCTATTACGGTCGGAGCTTCGTTGCTTTTTAATAATTCAATTTTGAATTACTAATATATACTATATATGTACTTGCATATATACCATTGTTGTCTTTTTCTAACTGCGCGCCGAATTGTTTTTCCGGACTAAATAAACGCAATTAAAACTACTCTAGTAATCGCGAATTAAATTGACAAGCAATTTAATAATTTGATGCTACCATCAACCATCGTATATTATAAAGATGTTATTGGGTATGGGAACAAGTTTCCGCCCATTGTGGAAAGATGTCGTTAGTAGCATTGCTTGTGTGTTTGATAGAACGGCAACACATGTGTTTGAAAAGTTTGTGTTCAAACTTTTGAGCTCAATAGTTGGCATTTGTTCGAAGCGTAAAAAAGAGTAACTTTTTTTGCGTTGAAGATGTCGGAATTTATTCCAAAAAA
>NW_017300323.1:48674-50359 GCF_001594075.2 Trachymyrmex cornetzi
CCATTATTTTATTTTAAAGAAAAGTGCTGCAGAATCGCATCGTTTGCTCGTAGATGTTTACGGTGAGCATGCTCCATCGAAAACCAGTTGTAAAGAATGGTTTCGGTGATTCAACAGTGGTGATTTTAACGTGCGTGACAAAGAACGCGTAGGTGCACCGAAAAAATTTGAAGCTGCAGAATTGCAAGCATTACTCGAAGAAGATTCATATTTATCGCTCGATAGGTTGTCAAAAGAGTTAAATGTTGATAGATCCACTGTTGGAAAACGGCTACACGCAATGGGAATGGTGCAAAAAGAAGGAAATTGGGTGCCATACAAATTGAAAAAGAGAGATATGGAAAGACGTTTAGTCATCTGCGAGATGCTTCGTCAACGACAACAAAGGAAGGGTTTTCTACATCGTATCGTAACTGGCGATGAATAATGGATCTACGATAACCCTAAACGCTTGAAAGCATGGGTGTTACCAGGTGAACCAGGTCCATCAACGCCAAAACGAAATATCCATGCTTCGAAGATTATGTTGTGCATCTGGTGGGATCAGAGAGGTGTTATATATTATGAGCTGCTCAAACCGTCCGAAACCATCACTGGCGATCGTTATCGACTACAACTGATACGTTTAAACCAAGCTTTGAAAGAAAAACGACCGGAATGGGACAATAGGCACAACAAACTGATTCTGTTACATGACAACGCTAGGCCACACGTTGCAAAACCGGTCAAGAAATACTTAGAAGGAGTAAAGTGGGAAATTCTGCCCCACCCGCCGTATTCACCGGACATTGCTCCTTCAGATTTTCATTTGTTCCGATCCATGCAGTCGGCCCTTTCTGGAGAACGATTCAATTCTTATGAAGATATCAAAAAATAGCTTAATGAATGGATTGCTTCAAAAGAACCAGATTTTTTCATTCGAGGAATCCATTTATTACTGGAAAAGTGGGAAAAAGTTGTCGCTTCTGAAGGAGCATAAGCTCACTTATATAGATTTGTTTAAATAAACACATCTTTTTCTTTTCAAAAAGGGCGGAAACTTATTCCCATACCCAATAATATATAAAAACTGTTAATAAATTTATTGCGATAAATATTACCTCGGCCGGGACTTGAACCCGGATCTCTTGTAAACCGTACGAGCGTCTTACGAGAAGTAAAGAATCGCCATTTGGGCCTGTTTCACAAGCGCCAATTACTTAATCGGCCGTGAAACTGATGACTAATCACGTTTGCTGTTTAGTAGATCTAAAGTAATCACGTTTGCTGTTTAGTGGAATTATACAAACTTACCTTTTTAAAAAAAGGTAAAAAAAGCGCTAAGCGTGCATGTTTCTTGTAGAACCACCATTTGGGCCGGTTTCACCAACGCCAATTACTTAATCATTGTGGAACTGATGACTAATCGCGTTTACTGTTTAGTAAAATTGATCACTTACGGTTGACAGCAAATCATCGATTAGGGTTAATCGAGTTGATGTTTTTTCTTCAAGGATATTCTTATAATGATATGTATCATTCGTATAAAAGATTTGATATCAACAAAACTGGCGCCAAGTTAAATTCCATGTAATTCGCGCGGATGTCAAATTATATAAATAATATTAACTTTAATCATATCATTCCTATAAAAGATTTGATATCAAGAACTGGCGCAAAGTTAAATCCTATTTCTCTCTCTCTCT
>NW_017300323.1:50865-52487 GCF_001594075.2 Trachymyrmex cornetzi
GGGGCCAAGTCTGGAGAATACGGTGGGTGAGCAACCAATTCGAATCGTGATTGGTCCAATTTGGCTATCGCTTTCAAGGACGTGTGTGACGGTGCGTTATCGTGATGGTACAGAACTTTTTTCTTCGCCACATGGGGCCGTTTTTTCTTTATTTCGTCGTTCAGTTTGTCCAATAACGCTGCATAATACTCTCCCGTAACTGTTCTTCCCTTCTGCAGGTAATCGATGAAGATTATGCCATGCGCATCCCAAAAAACGGAGGTCATAACCTTCCCGGCCGAGCGTTGGTCTTTTAGTCGCTTTGGTCGGATTTTGTGGCTTTCCAGCCACTCTGCAGACTGCCTATTGGACTCAGGCGTATGGTAATGGACCCACGTTTCATCCATCGTCGAAAAAAGTCCGAAAATTTATGAAAGGAGGAGGGCCCCTAAGCATACAATTTTCGCCCCCTCGAAATTTTAATTTAAATGATTAAAATTTACTTCCTAACAAAGAAAATATAGTTTTTTAATTATTTTGAGTTAAACGGGGGTGTTTTTGGTTAATGAACACCCCTTTTTTGAGGGTTGTTTGATAAAAATGATATAAAATTATTTCCAAAATACATTTGGAAATTCTTGCGCAATTTGCTTGCAACTCGTTACTAGGAGGTTTTTGGGGTCGCTGATTACGAATCTGAGGTTAGATTTCAAAAATTCAGAATGGCGGATCCAATATGGCGGACGAGTTTCGTAAAAAATTATCAAATTCACTTAAAAATCGTTATTTGGGGGTTTTTGGGGTCGCTGATTATGAATGTGAGGTTAGATTTCAAAAATTCAAAATGGCGGATCCAGTATGGCGGACGAATTTTTTTAGAATGTTTGAATTATCTTGAAAATCTGTATAACGTCATGAATTACCATAAATATATGGAATTTACATTCGCTACTTTTAGCATTACCCAGGAACAACGACGTGGACGTAGTAGTGTTTTGTTCCCATCGGGTGTTTTTTAGGGTTCCCTTGCCTCTCACAATATCGGGTGTTTTTTGGCGTGAGTTCCCTTGCCTCTCACGAAAAAGACTTCTCTGAATACAAAGTACCTCAAGCATGTTCATCACCTTCTGATTCATCCGTTTCCGACCATGTGCAACATACAAATCAATATTGATGCACTATTGCATTGGAATGCTACGAATTACATTCTATAACATTTGTGCATTGTTGCAATTGTATACTTACAGCATCCCAATGCAATAGTGCCCCAATATTGATTTGTATGTTGCACATGGTCGGAAACGGATGAATCAGAAGGTGATGAACATGCTTAAGGTACTCTGTATTCAGAGAAGTCTTTTTCGTGAGAGGCAAGGGAACTCACGCCAAAAAACACCCGATATTGTGAGAGGCAAGGGAACTCACCCCAAAAAACACCCGATGGGAACAAAACACTACTACGTCCACGTCGTTGTTCCTGGGTAATGCTAAAAGTAGCGAATGTAAATTCCATATATTTATGGTAATTCATGACGTTATACAGATTTTCAAGATAATTCAAACATTCTAAAAAAATTCGTCCGCCATATTGGATCCGCCATTTTGAATTTTTGAAATCTAACCTCACATTCGTAATCAGCGAC
>NW_017300323.1:52774-55081 GCF_001594075.2 Trachymyrmex cornetzi
ATACATTAAATTTTATGTACATGTACATAAATATACTTTTTAGTTACAAATACATTAAATTTAATGTAATGTCATGAAATTAAATTCAAATTAAATTCGATTATGTAACTTAAATGTTAATGTGTGTGAAATTTAAGAACATTTCTAACAGTGTAGACATCTACTTCCTCAACAGCGAACACTTAGACACCCATTTCCTCGACGGCGAACATGTAATAAAGAGAAACGCGATATTGAAACAATAAGATTGATCGTGAATAAAACTAATGGCACGTGAACTATACTGTTCTATTCTGATAAGATCAATCGTCGGTTATTTCAATTTAATCGAATAAAACTCTCGCATATATTTTGTGGATTAATCATTGTCTGCGTCCTTAAGAGAAATCAGACGTTTGTCAACGCATAATCGAGAAGAAATCGAGTGTATATTATTATGATGCAAGTTTTATTTTGATCTAATGTAATCGTAAATTTTATCTTTTTAGTCTCATCTAATCGAATAAAATTTTTTCATTTTAAAAATTAATTTTTGTTTTTAAAGACTAAAACCAAATATCTTTAAATAACAAATTTAAATTTCTTTAAAAGAACATCCCTTACAGCAAAGTTCTCCAAGAACGTTCCGAGAACATCTAGAGAATGATTTACGTCCTAAGAACGTCTCCAGAAATCCGTCGCGAGAACTGTTTTGTGGAATAAATTTGCAAAAAGAACGCAGCTCATGATGAGCTCATAATTTTTATTTTTATCTAATGAATTATAATCCAATCGTAATTACGATTATATACGATATAAATTATATACGATATAAAAAATAAAGAATGGTCAAATGAACGAGTTCAGTAACAGTGAAAAAAATAATTTATTAAAGTAGTAAAATTAATGACAGTACGTTTCGACTTCATTAAGGTTCGGTGTTTCATTAATGCAAGATTAATTAAATTACCGTTTATTTTTTTAAATTTTAATTCTTAGCATTAGAAAGAGATAAAAAGTAAATTGAACCCAGAGATTAAAGTTAATTTGGAGACACGGTAGTGTCTCGGCGCTAAGCCAAGAGCAGCGACACTGCCGTGGCTACTCGCTTTACGCGAGTCGGCGAATTACGGGGGACCGAGATTATCATATCTCAATAAGGGCAGAACCGATCATGTTCTATGTACGCTTAATTGATAGCATACACTCCGATTGTTATAGTACGTGCGTTTATTTTTTTCTCTACGTATCCTACGAGCGGAGACATTGCGACGCAAAATACGAATCTGAAACTTTTAATGTAATGTTAATAATGTAAGAAACGTCATCATCAACGTCGCCGCTACGAAATATTTCTTTAGTTCGGAGAATCATTGCGCGCGCAAGTGAGTCGAATGCTTACTGAAGTGAGTGTTTCAATAAATAAATCTACCAACATGGAAAACGATAGAAATGTTCATAATGAAATCACATATGCTAATAGAATAGAAAATGCGATTATTGATGCTGGGCAAAACAAAACAACATCTTTGTCGATCTCAAAAAAGATATAATAGACTGAAAATTTGTGGTCAAATTTTATACAAATTACAACTGGCTGAAAAAGTGGAAAGTTTTAAGTTTTCTGAAAGAGCAGAGATTATTGGAAAGAAAATTGCAGAATTTTTGACCGTAAACTTCGCTTATAATCTCTGTAGAGTGTAAAGAATATATAAAATGTGCAGAACCATCGCAGCGCTCGCAACGCTCGCTGCGACCATGTGTGATGTGATCATGAATTACTAGCGCCACATTTGCCTCTTGCTCCAAAAATTCCGAAAAGACATTTCCCCTATTCCGTAGCGGCGACGGTGACATATTTCTTACATTGACATTACATTAAAAGTTTCAGATTCGTACTTTGGGTCGCTATATCTCCGCTCATAGGATACGTAGAGAAAAAATAAAAGCACGTACTATACAACCGGAGCGTTGTTTCGTATGTATGCTTCGATTAAGACATTTCGACTGGCGTGCGGTTCTCTACTTGCTGCGTTTAGGCCGGTATTCATAGTCAGTTCTTATATTCAGGACCGCCTTAAGTTCAGTCTTAAGATATCACGAACCAATCAGAGGGCCGCATTAGCGTCTTAAGGAGGTTGTAAGGCAAATGCAATATGTTAAGAACTACTTGAAAAAATTACAGACTATTCTAAATTTCATTTAATAATAATACAAAAAAAATAGAAACTATTGACCATCTGGATCAAAAGTTATTTAAATAAGTAGTAATATTTTTTAAATTTGTACTCTAATATAAATATATGAAAATGTATTATAAAATAATGA
>NW_017300323.1:55348-62289 GCF_001594075.2 Trachymyrmex cornetzi
TGCGTTGCTCAATAAAACCAGAATGTTATGAACACAACTTTCACATGTATGTAGTTTGTTTAAAGCGAAAATATTAATATATGTGTTTTATGCCCTTACAACCTCTTTAAGACATTACTTAAGATGGTCTTGAAGTAAGAATCGATTATGAATACCGGCCTTAGAATCATCCACTCAGGTGTAATTTTATCCTTAACATTCGATGAAATAAAATGAAATTTATAAAGATATTGATATTTTCCTATATAGTACGTTTTACAAATTATTACAATAATTATTTTAAAAATTGATGTCTTTGAAACTATGGGCTAACAGCTGAAACGACCGGATACGTATCGTTTTTTTTTCGTTCAAGAACTGTAAAAAGTGCATCAAAATCTCTGACACCGTCATCTAACCGTCCACTAACAAGGGTGTTCCTCTTGTTAGTAGATATACTACTCTTATAAAAGATTTTCAAATATCGATTGTATTACATTGTTACATTATTTTGCTTATTTCATTTTAAATTGTTCATTATTTATAGTTTACGAAAATATTCGAGAGAAAAAATATGTTTCAATATGAAGTATAGTATTAATTAATTAATTTGTTGGTTCATAGTTTTGAAACACACCTCGAAAAGAAAAATGAAAATTAAAATGTAAACTAAAAATAGATTATTTATCGTTTAACAATTATTTTACATATACAAGAAAGATTTTGATATTTCAAAATTCATATGGATTTTTGTTATAATCATAGTCGACATTATTTTTTTGTTTGTTGTTTTAAATTACAAGTAACGAAAAGAAAAGAGAAAAGTGTCTAATTAGGTATTTTCTACTTAATCCGTAACTAAATGATCGCACTGATGTTAGTGATGAAACGTTTTGTGCTGTGGACTTGTGCATCGACAATCTTTTGGGACAAACAATTATTTACATCGCTAGTGCGACGAAGAACACGTTCAGCTGAAAAAGCTGTGCAACTAATGTAAAATTCTTCATTATCATTGAGTTATACATTTCAGATCTAAGAAAGTCTAAAGGCAAGAGCCAATTATATTAAAAATCAGGATTGGGTAGTGCTAAGTTAAAAAGATGAAAGTTAAGTTAAAAAGTTAAAAAGTTAATTAACTTTAACTTAACTTAGTTACATTTTAGACTCTTAATTTTTTAGCTTTACTTAGTTACATTTTATATATATTATATATATATCCGTAACTATTAATTTTTTATTTAATTCTTTAAGGCTCCTGACTACTCAGCCAAGAACTCTGCATTGACGGTGGCGACACAGTATCAGACGGCTGTCTGGCAAAATCGGTAGCCACACACTTAAGCACGAGCCCATATCCGTGTGCTCGCCTGCGAGCACACGGACATGGGATCGTGCTTGTATGTGTGTTACAGCGCCACACCACGATAAATGGCCGAACTTATAGGCGTGGAAAAGTGACATTTTGACCAGTTTTGACGACGAAATTTGTGCACAATGCCATTTCGTTATTATTTGCTTAATTGTGAAAATGTGACTTGTTTCGTACTTCTCAAAGTCGTAATTTTCGATGACAACTAAAGTTATCTTGGAATTTTATACGTAAAAGTGTATATTTAACTCGTTTCAACAGTTATGAAACCATGTGTTTCTGCCAGAATATAGGCTCACTTTACAAGTCTTTTACGACCATTTACTGACTATCAAGGGAGAAAAGGACAGTTTTCATCGATTTTTACAAGTATTTTAAAGCGAACCCATCGTTTAATTTCATCCAAATTGTCTCTGTTTACAAATGGCATCGTGCATAAATTAACGTGTCATTCCTCGCTTCTGACGTCACGATTCCAACATGGCCGCCGCGACTATTCAGGGGCCTTAAAGTTAAGTCTATCCCTAATACGCGGCAATAGCGATAATTTAAAATGAGGTGAAAATTACAAAAATGAGCAAATTTACTAGGTGTTGACCAATGAAGTTATAAATATTCTAATGAATTTGCTCACTTTTGTAATTTTCACCTCATTTTTAATTACACAATCGACCCCCAGATTTCAATCTGTCAGAAACCGTGTATTTCGATGTATCTAGTTTCTGATAGGTTGAAATCTATTATTTCTTATTACTATCGCTACTCCCTCGTATTGTCTGAAACTTTAGTCCTACCACAGGCCAGTATTCATAGTCGAATCTTATATACTAAACAGTATATATAAACAAAACATGTAAATAAAATATAGAGTATTTCTAAATGAAGTATATATTTGTTATTTCCGTTAGTTGTAAGACTGGAGCTCTGCAATGAATTAAAAAAATAAGAAAAACAAATTTAACTTTTAACTTTTTAATTATTTTTTTTATTAACTTAACGTTTAATTCAATTAATTTCATTATAACTTAACTAAGTTAAATTTTCAAGGTTGTTAACTTTAACTTAACTTACAATTAGTTAAAAAAAAAGTTAACTTATCCAACCCTGTTAAAACTCTTACAACGGTTGCTTTTTCTGCTGAACGAAGCCATTATTAAATTATTTCGTTTCGATAAATATTCGAAGGCAATAGTTGTTGCAAAATTAATAGGAAATGTGATATTAATTAGTGATTAATAGTGCTAGAATTTTTTAAATGACTTGTAAAATTGTTGTGTTAAAGATTTTTAAAGAAACGCGTCGTGAAGAAAAATTAAAATAGCAAACTAAAAACGAAATATTTATTATCAAAGATATTACATATACAAGTGAAAAATTTGAGTATTAAAATATTCATACAAATTCCTTTTATTATATCTTACTGGCAGGGTTGGTAAAGACTAATGTTTTTTTTTTAAGAATAAAACATATTATGTTTTTCTTCTTAAATATGTTTTTAATGCTTCAAATATGCTTTGAACAGTACTATAAAAAAAACATATTTAAAACATATTAAAAACATCAATTAAGCATGTTTTAAACTGTTTAAAACACGTTTAAAACATGTTTTTTACCAACCCTGCTTACTGGACATACTTCTCTTTCAAAAGATTTTCAATTTTACATATACAAGAAAAATTTTGATTTAAAATTCATATGGATTTTTGTTATTACCAAAAATATATAATAAACAACATATATTTACAACTCTCATTCATCAACATATATTTACACTCTAAATTGAGACTATTTGTATTCCTGTTTTGAAAGTTTTCTTTTATTCCAATCTCGCAAAGAAAAGTAATAGTAACTTGAACTTTTCATTAAAAATAATTATTTGAAGGGGGGTGATCCCGATTGATCACGGCTGGATTGGACACCACCAATCCCAGCGACCGGTGTTTAGGAGCTTCGTAGTATCAAGCGCTGTGAGTGGCTCTTGTCCAATTGAGCCGTGTCCAACTGGGTGCCACCCATTTGAAGATCTTTCTATTCTGACTTAAGTAATAATTGTTTTAATTCTCTTTCAAAAATTATTACATAAAAATAAAAGATATGTATAAGTACCAATCAAGTTATTAAAAAAGACCAAGTAGTAACAGTTTTAACTCTTCTTCAAAAATTATTATATAAAAATTAATAACAATAACATAAAACGCTCGATAATTTGATAAAGCAAAACAATAGAAAACGACCAAACCGAACATAAAAGTTGTTAGATTATAATAAAAATATATATTTGAGATACAATATTAATCAATTCTTATACATTAATACGTTTCGACTCACAGAGTCTTCTTCAGTTAACATATAAATAGCTTAATAATCTAATCGCAATTAAATCTTCCTAATAGCAATTAGTGAAATTATACAATTCAGAGTCATTATTCACAACACAATCCTGACGTAGACTCAATACAAAAATTATTATATTATAAAGTTTACTTAATCCTTATAGTGATGTGTAAAATCCCCCCCCCCCAAAATATATTATTACTTGAATCAAAATAAAGAGAGCTTCAATAAAAATATTTTTGAAGAAAAATGAAAGTTACTATTCTTTTTTTTTTAAAGTTGGAGTAAGAAGACTCAATGCAATTCCAATACGTTTTATTTAGGTTTTATCATGTTTATATTTTATCATATATAAATAGTTTTTCCAAGGTGCACATATTCTTAGCGTCTTTTTACCATTTTTTAAGAAAGTAGATTTGTATAATTAGTTATTATTATATTACTTTTTTTGGTGGGGAGGGAGGGTTTTGCACATCACTATAAGAGTTAAGTAAACTTTGTGATATAATAATTTTTATATAATAATTTTTGAAAGAGAGTTAAAACAATTATTACTTGAGTCAGAATAGGAAGACCTTCAATAAAATTATTTTTAATGAAAAGTTCAAATTACCCGCATAAAAATATACTACTAGTGTCACTGCTAGTGTAGTGTCACTGCTGGTATGAGTAGTGATACTACTCGTGACTAGTAGTGTAGAAGTGTAATTATAAATTTGCGTTAGTATTACTACTGTTACTAGTAGTATTACTACTGGAATGAGTTGTGACACTGGCTGTTTTCCAGCTAGGACACAGAGACGTTACACTGTGTTCCACTGTGTAAAGTCTTGTTGGAACGCTCAGAACTTTAGATTTAGTTTCTGAGAGAACCGCCAGAGTGGGTTTGATTTCTCTATTTTGCTTGTTAGTCATCTATATTAACTTTTTAATATGGGTATAAGATATAAAAACATGAAGACATAGCGGTAAGTCCGTCAAGTTTGCTTGCTCGAGTAGGACGGACGCTCGTCTGCCCTGCTTCGGGTATTGCATCATTTCATTAATTTTTTGAAAAGCGATTCTGGCTTTAACTGTGATTAGTAAGCATGGCCATGTTCACCCCGTTGTCGAGGGCCTGGGCCAATTAAATTAATAAGAAGAAGTAAGACATAGCGGTAATGTGGCCGTGACAGATTTCCTAACCTCTATAGTCGTTAACATTAACGCTTAATATCTCGGTTCGCGGGGCCGTCCCAACGTTTTTTCTTACAGATTCTTTCATTTTGTGCAAAAACGTGTCGAATGAGCCTAATTTCATCAAAATCGGAGGTGAGGACCGTATTCTGAATAATTTAAATTTATGATTAATTATCCTTTTTCTCTTCTATTATACTATACGTACAACCGGTACAATTAGGTTATATTCATGCTAGAAATAATCCCATAATTTCCACACGCCACATGTTGCCACACGTTAAGTATAAAATTTCTTGAAAAGTTGGTAATACTGCCATACTCTACACGCTCGTACTTAACTTTTTACAGTGTCGAGCAGTGTAACACTGTGTCATAGTTGGAACACTTTGTGTACGACACAGTGTTACACTGTGTCATTTGTGTACGTTGTTGGAAAACACCCACTACTAGTGCAGTAGTGTAGTAGTGCAGTAATGTAGAAGTGCTACTGTTGGAACGAGCAGTGTCACTATTAATGCAATAATATCACTGCTGGAACGAGTAGTGGCATTGTCTAATGCACTATTGTAATACATATGAAAATGATTTGAATGCAAATACAAGGAACATTTTAATTAAACAAATATATTGTTATGTTTAAAAAAATAATTAAAATAAAAATTATGTAAAAAAGACATCATTGTTTAAAAATTGCTAATTCGAATAAAAAATCGATTTTGGGTGCTTTTTGCACATACATTACCAAACAACGCTTCTAAAATATTTTTACTGTTACTTTTTACGGAAAAAAAATTTATTTTATACTGAAGTAAAATGTATTTAATATTTATAGTTTATAAAATATTTACTTGACGTTAACTAATCGTTTATTATTTTAAATTCATCATTTGAAATTTTATTCAACAAATGTTTACCATTTATAAAACGGTTATGTAATATTTATTGAAATGTGTGAAAGTTTTTCTTTGCTAAAAAAGGTTTTTTTAATTTTACACAAACTTATAACATTTGTAATACGTATTTGATTTACAAAGTTTATTACATTTGTAATACATATTTTTAATGTACAAAGTTTGGTACAATACTTTTATAAATTGACTGTGTGAATTATAATCTAGCAAACACATATACAGGGTGTCCCATTTTAAATGATCCAGCCAAATATCTCGAAAACTAAACCCAGTAGATAAAAATGTTTCAGACAAAAGTTGTTTGACTCGAAGGGGAGCATAAGATGGTGCCATCGATTTGACCTTGGATAGTCCTCTGAAGGTCACGTGATGGTCACCTTTAATTTTTTAAATGGAACCCCTTATTTCTCATTGCACATTCTTACAGCTCATCTCGAGAGCTTTCCAAAACACTATAATTAAACAAATTACAAATTAATATAAAAACTAATAAGTTTTTACAAACTCCTTTAATATATATCAAAATAATTAATAAAACCATAAAATATGTATGTATTACAGGCAATAGGGGTCGACGCTGGTTATCAGTTAGCGCAATTTTTCTTAATACTAAATATATAAACCTTAACTTTGAATGTTTCCACTCATGGTTTGAGTCTTCATCAGCAATTTTTCACCCTAGCGTAACGATTGGAGTATTGCATGACAAAATAATATCTCTAACGTTTTTCCTTTCGAATATCGAACCGTTTACTGTTGTGAGGTAAGTCACATACTCACAAAGTTAGAAAGCTGAGGCAATGAGAACTCAAACACACACAGTCGACGCTTCTACACTGAACAATGAATCTCTCTTATTTAACATTTTGTAACTCGTTAATATGTTATAAATTATCGTCAAATTTTAAAAAATAACTGCGAGAACAATATGTGTCTTGTCATTTCGACAGTCAGTTAAATAATGATTTCTAAACAAGTGACATAGCGGTCAATTTGAAGACAAACAAGTTTTTGACGTATAATGTATTACAAACAAGCCTAAAAGTTTATTAAGAATTTCAATGTACGCATGATTTAAACCAATGGTATCATGTTGTAGATATACTATAATTAAGTTACTTTTCGTTAAGTACTAGTTAAGTTATAAAGCAAGATCGGGACTGATC
>NW_017300324.1:0-2417 GCF_001594075.2 Trachymyrmex cornetzi
GAAACGCCGTCATGGATGGAAAAGTGTACACTGAGAAAATGAAGAATCCCAGAGCGGATGCTATAAACATCTTTAGCGTCTTGACGTTCTCGTAAGTACGAACATTTTACATTTTTGTCGCTTTATCTGATTTTATACTTTGAATAGTGTATTCTTTATTTGATAATATTAAATCTTTATAGAATCGTGGATGTATAAAATGTTCAATTAAAGTGTAAATGGATCAATTAGTTTGCGCTTCGATTACAATACATTTTTATAGAGTAATTATTTTTCATAACAATCGTCATAATAAATAGACAAATAACAGATAAAAAATAAGTAGATACATTTTGATTCGATTGTTTTACATATATTAGTAGATTAAATCTCGAATGATGATAAGCGAGCTAGGCGGGCCCAAATTATGGATCTGTAAATAATATATAAATTAATTGATAGTAGATTTTAATAACCTCTTACAGCAAATAATTTATAATATCTTAATGCATAATAAACAGATTTTAATGAATAACAATTTAGAAATAATTGATTTCAAATTAACTTTGATCAGGATCATCTTGGATCGATTCAGATCGAGGAATGCAAATCATTTATGCGAGATACTACTTAAAGTATCTTGGAAAATTAATATATCAGCGAAAGAAGCATAAATCAAAAATTAGATGAATTGTTAATGATTCGTGCGAGTAAAATGCGAGTAAAATGTTTTACTTTTCTTTTCCACAGTTGGATCTTACGTACTTTCTGGGTGGGTTACCACCGAGATCTTGAAGTAACTGATTTGTACACACCTCTTAAGGAGCACACAAGTGACGTTCTTGGTGACAAATTGGCAACGGCCTGGGAGAAGGAATGCGAGGAATACCAGTGTCGACTGAAGCAGGTCGCGAAGAGCGGATCACAGAAGAAGATTAAGGAGCCCAGTCTGATGAAAATGAAAGTTCTTATGAGATATTTTTGCCTCAAGATTATACTGTATGGGATTTGTGCGACCTTTGCGGAGATCGCGATCAGGTAGTCATTTCTTATCTATAAATTTCCATGGTTGGCAGTATTGCCTTACCTGTAATGCCATCACTTTGTTGACCGTTACCTTATTATAATACCGATTTGATAATAAGATTGTGAATTTTTTATGACAGTAATGTCATCAGAGTTAGAAGAATCAATCGTTACTTGTAACTGATTGAAAAAGTCATTCGTTATTGAAAAAAAACTTCTTTTCCATTAATTTGTAACGCGTTACTTTTTTACTCGCGTTACTTGTAACGAGTAACGCATATTTTTTTTTTCAATAACGAATGACTTTTTCAACTCGTTACAAGTAACGATTCATTTTTATAACTCTGATATTACCATTATGGTCATAACAAATTTGCAATGTTATCAAATCATTATTATAACAAGGTAATAATCAACGAAGTTACTCGATACTTATTACTCTTTTTAGTAAGTAACGCGTAATGATGACAAATTACTTTTCAAAATGACTTTTCTAATCTTAACACAATCTTAGCATTTAATTAATTAGCGTTACCGTCAAAAAATTGCATCGTCAAATTGTTTACTGTAGAAAGTAACGACAAAGTAACTAAAAAGTAACGTTTACCAACACTGTAAATTTCCTTGTGGATTTTTATCCCAATTTTTGTCATTTTCTACACTGGACGGTGTCATTGACGATTATAATGAGCTATAAAACACAAATTATTTCAGCAATACTGCAACAACATTGCACGCCCCTGCAATATAACATTGCAAACGTTGCGGCAATATTGGTGCAAGCTTCTGTGTTGTATGAGTTTTTGTGAAGTGTTTAGGAAACATTAATGGAAATAATTTTATTGAGAAGTGTGGAAAACAACAGAAATGTTCCATGCATGTTTTACAGAGTGTTCGAGGAGCGTATATGGATATTCGAAATTGCAACGAGTCAATAGAAATCATTGAAGTTTCTAAGAAACGTTAAATCTCTTTGTTTGCACTTTTTGGCGCTTCCAGAAACTTTTAATTTTTACCAGGGGAGTGTTGCAGCCGTTACTGGTAGGCCAGATGTTGCACTACTTTAACTCTATGGACGTCGATAAGTTGCACGCGTACAGCTACGCCGTCGGCATCATTCTCTGCTCCGCTATTAATGTGTTCCTTACTCATTTGACTTTGATGGGTATTACGCATACGAGCTTGAAGATTCGCGTCGCATGTTATTCACTGATTTATCGCAAAACGTTGAAGATGACCAGAACTGCGCTGAGCGAGACGACAATCGGTCAGATAGTCAATTTGCTATCTAACGACATCAACAGATTCGAGATCTATCTCGTATTTCTCCATTCTCTGTGGTTCGGACTTTTAGAGACAATTATCCTCACGTACGTAATGTACTACGTAATCGACATCGGCGTATCGTCTAT
>NW_017300325.1:0-1046 GCF_001594075.2 Trachymyrmex cornetzi
TCCTTTAAAATTGAATTGAAGTTAAATATACACAAATATTTACATATTAATTCACAAAAATTATGTTGAATTTTTCTTAAATTCTGTTATTCTTTTACACACACACACACACATACATGCACACATAAATATATATATATATACATATATGTACGAACATGCAAATATAATGTATATAATGTATTATATATCATTATGTTGTATAATATTACTAAAATTTATACATTTGCATAAAAAGTATACAATTATTGTAATTTTCAGTTATTGTTATATTTTAATTTTATTAAAGAATTTTACAACAATTGCAAAGTTGCTTTCTCTGTTGAATGCAGCCAATGAATCATTTCTTATTTGATATTTTATTTCAGAGTTTCGTACAAAATGTATTGAAAAAATCATCATCTGCAACGGAGAGGCACAACGGTTCAGTATGGATCTAAAAAAGTTGAAGAATCTAGATGTCCACAGATCTAATAGTTAAAAAAAAAAAAAAAATGGATCAATGAATAAAAAACCCGACATTTCAACCTATAAGATTAATCAGGGATTAAAGAATTCAGTTGAATTATATTTAATTGTAATCCAGAAAATAAGTAAACAATTAGATTCGAAGGACGCTAGAATTAAAAAAAATATTTGCGAATACTCGTAGTTTATAAGATATGTAAAATTTGAAGATCGTTGGAGTTGAAGATCGTAAAATTTAAGCTTTCCAAAATCTAGGGATCTAGATTTGGAGTAAGAAGTATTGTAACAATAAGGATGAATCATAACATGTTTTCACTGTTGAATGGCGAGTCATTCAGGGTTAATGACAACACCATCGCTCTTTTGTTCTGCTGTCACCATGCAATACTGTATTCAAGGAGAGAGGCCCATTACGCGTTCGATAATTGTGATAGCGCGCGAGACAAGTTCTAATAGTGGTAGATCTTATATCACGAGGAGTGGTCTCTCGCATCTTCGTTCTTGAAGAGGATATGTGATTATAAGACTTATAACAAAGTTTTTAGAACGCGTTTTACTGATTAATCATAGTCAGGTAG
>NW_017300325.1:1998-2587 GCF_001594075.2 Trachymyrmex cornetzi
TGATTACCGTTGGGGTTTAGATTAAAGACGCTCATATATAAAGTTTTCTTCGCGGGGTCGAGAGAAACGTAGTGATACCAATCGCTTCCGTTTTACCTTCGGGCACAAGAGAGAAAAAGTACATTGAAATTGAAAACCTCTTCGTGGTATACTTACAAAGGGTGGCGACGCTTTAACCGGTGAATCGAATATTTATATCAGAAAGTGAGGTTTTCTTTTACGAAATGAATTACAACAGGATGCGTACCGCAACGAGACTCAATGGAATTAGATTTAACTCGGGGTTTTTTGTGATAATGTGGAGCTGTCTCTTTCAAAATCGGCGAAGCAAAAAATCGATGCTGTTGTAATGAAATTCGCTGTTTAAGAAAAAAACTGTATGAAAAGATATTTGCATATATTTTATTTTATACGTTAAAATAAATTATAATTTTTATTGAAAAGGAATCTAATTTTTTTCATACGCTCTATAATACCATTTTAAAATTTGTTTCTTGTAATTTCGTTAGTAATGTGTACAATTAACTAATATTTTTTTACAGTAAAGGATTTCTGTTATATAACCTTATGTGTGTATTATATATATATA
>NW_017300325.1:3954-8148 GCF_001594075.2 Trachymyrmex cornetzi
ACGATTTTATCGACAGTGTCGATAATGCGATACTTAGTTCACATCATTTTATAAAAATGATGTTGGTGCCGCTAGCGTACGGTGGCTTTCGCCTATCACGCGAAAAAGGCCGCCATGGCCTCTCTCAGGTTTCTCTCTGGTACAGACAATAAGCACAAGGCAACAGGGAATAAGGAGCCGTCCAATCAGAGCTCTAGGATATAATATCATACTTACACATCAGAGCTCTGATTGGACAGCTCGTTATTCCCTGTTGCCTGTGCCTATTGTGTTTATATCGGAACAATGAATGTTTATGTAATGTTTATATAATATACATGTACATACATATTTATCCTAATAGCAAAGCTTGCAAAAACAGATTTTGAGCACAGCCTGCCAATTTTTAATTGCAAGAAGGCAACAAATTATACACAGAGTTTGAATTATCTGACAATGACTACATTTACACGGCACCCTTAATCGAGTTTAAAGGCCTGTTCTTTTTGACTGAACTTTTGCACCAGTTCATCTTTCTTCCTTTTCTCTCCAGGAGGAAAAAAGAGGAAGAAAGATGAACTGGTGCAAAAGTTCAGCCAAAAAGAACAGGCCTTAATAATATCCGTAGTTACGAAACTGGCCAATCATAACTTTTCGTCTGGAGAATGGAATGATTGTGATTGGCCAGTTTTCATAACTATGGATGTTAATAAACTCGATTAAGGGTGCCGTGTAAATGTAGTCATTGTCAGAAATATGACAAAGCCTGCTAAACATATTATGCCAGTAGATTGGTTGCAGAAATCGAAAGTCCTGCATAACTTGATGGCAGATTGAAAGCAGATTGAGAGCAGAATTTGATTCTATTGGGCGTGGATAATAACAATTACTACGTTTACACGGCACGCTTTACGCCAAAGTTGTAACATCGATGTTATGAAACTGGCCAATCATAGCTATTCCTCTGAAGAATGGAATGACTGTGATTGGCCAGTTTCATAACATCGATGTTATAACTTCGGCGTAAAGCGTACCATGTAAACGTAGTAATTGACTTATAATAACTTATAACAACTATATATAGTACTATAGTACTTATAATAACAAGTTTTTAATCTCTTTATTATGGAGTTGTAATAACAAAAACAGTTCATAGGCCGGTATTCATAGTCAGTTCTTATTTTAAGACCGTCTTAAGTAATGTCTTAAATCGCTAATACGGCCCTCTGATTGGTTCATGACATCTTAAAACTGTATTTAAGACGGTCTTAAATATAAGATCCGACTATGAATACCGGCCATAAAGTGAATTAATATCAGAGAGAATACATAGTATATAGATAGACAGCAGAGTGACCAAAATTCTATAAAACAAAACTAGTTGTATTGCCAACTTAAAATTCTACGGCCTATGAATATAAGAACAAAGACGTTTGATTATATTTTCGCCTATTTAAACTCAACAGATTCAAGCAGAGTTTGCTCGGTTTCTGCCACCAACCTGTTGGCATAGCCTGTCAGCAGGCGTTGTCAACAAAACATGAAGTAAGACTAAGGAGACATAACTGTATAGTTATGATTGAAAGTGGTCACGAAAAATGTTCCGTGTACTGCCATGTCCGCCGAACGGAATAACTTGCAACATTCCGTCGCCATATTGAATATTTATATGTGTGCAGTATACTTGCGACTGTGTTATACATGTGTCACATATGTGTATTAAATGAGCTCCTAAAAAGTAGAATAGCTTGCCCTCCTAAAATCGTAATAAAAATATACGCATTCGTTTCGTTTTCACTCAAAACGAAAGAATCTAAGAACAATGCGGCGATCGGCCTTGTGAACCGAGTTATTAAGCGTTAATGTTCGAGACTACAGGTTAAAATATTTGTCATTCCGAAAATAAGCTCATTTAATACACATATGTGACACATGTATAACCAGTCGCAAGTATACTGCACACATATAAATATTCAATATGGCGACGGAATGTTGCAAGTTATTCCGTTCGGCGGACATGGCAGTACACGGAACATTTTTCGTGACCAACTTTTTTCTCCCTTTCCTATCTAGTTAGGCCTCCTTAGTCTTACTTCATGCAACAAAACCATAGCCAAATGCAGACACAGATAGTTATGGTTTTGAAGTCAAAATCTATTCTGCAGAACTGACTACAGAATCATAACTATTTGTGTCTGCATGGTTATGAATTTGAAAGCCTGCTGACAGGGTGTATCAGCAGATTGGTGGTAGAAACTAAACAATGTTCGAATCAAGTTCTGCTTTCAATCTGTTCTCAATGTAACTGTTCATTGTATTTTAATTGTGTCAGTGATTTCTAATCATATATGCATGCTCTTATTTGATATTTGTTCATTTAAGCAACTGACAGAAATCATTGACACAAATAAAATATAATGTATATTATGTTTTCTAGATAAGATAGTCTGTGATGATCATGAATGCAGTTTACTACAGGCCATAATATTAAATAAAATAAATAATAAAGAAAGATAGATAACGTTCATGAGTCATTGTGGAACATCGCCTATTCACATGATACTGTATACGTACTGACAGAAAGCATGAAAATGATTATAATACAATATGTCGCGTGATATTTTGTAGATCGATAATTTGTCATATGATTTACAGTTTTTATAGCTACAATATTGATCCGTAAACGATAAACATTTCACTTTAATATCGCGATTTTGCAGCTGAATGTATTCTCGAGTCTACATGGAATGTACGCATACGTATTGTCCAGCCAATTATAATGTAATGTACTATTTTCTATGTTAGATAATTTGTCATATGATCCAATTCAAATCTCCATTATTCATAGGAATATAAGGCCTGGCATATAATAGAAGAAATATTAAGGACAAAAATAAATATTAAATTTTGTAAGTGGAAATAAAGATTAAACATAACACACAATGAAAAGAAATTAATTCAAGATTTACTTTATAACCTATACTATATTATAACCTATTCTTTATTCCGCATTTTTGTTCCGAAAGTTTTGTTTAACATTTATTCCTGTTCTTAATAGTTTCCCTATTGTGCACAGCACTTTAAATAACACAACAATTGAGAACATGACTGTCTAAAATAATACTTTGACTCTAAATAATTTTCAATAATTTATGATTATTTATTTTAGACTTTACATCACACGCACTTTCGTTCGTTGATGTCTAACTATAAAATCATCGTATGTAACAGAACATTGTACTTTAATTAAATGTCTTCTGTGTATACGTATGTATACTATCAAAATTCCTTTTATTGAAATAAGAAATTCTTTAAGGAATTTTATATGGATCAATTAATACAGCGACAGACCAAATGTATACACATTATATGGATTGATTATTTTGGCGACGCCACTATTTTTAATAAAATAAAAATTTTTACATTATGCCTTGACGCAAGCATATTGTAATATATGTATAAAAAATTGATAATGTTAACATATGTATAATAAATTGATACACTATTAAAACACTAAACATCAATGTTAATATTCATATTTTATCAAAAACAGTAGTGTCGTCAAAATAATCATTCGTTACTCATATACATTTGGTCTGTCGCCGTACTAATCGATCCATAGAAAATTTCTTATACATACGTATGTATATATTATATTTAAAAAATAAATGTATTGTGTGTGTATACATCAGGATATCAATGTACTCCTTTGTATGCAGTTGTATGCAATAATACTGATAAATTGAAGAAGTCGTCAAACTAGTTGATTGATAGAAAATTCCTTATACATAGGCACGTATGCATTTTACCTCAAAAATAAATGTAATGTACACATCAGGGTATCAATGTACTTCTTTGTATGCAATAAAATATGGCAGTTTGTTGATGTCGTCAAACTAATCGATTGACATACATATATACATACGTTCATACATACTTTTATATATACATATATACTTTTATACGTACATATGTTCATACATACGTTTATACATACGTTTATATATACATACGTTCATACGTACATACATTTATACGTAGGGTAAAATCAAGGATTATGGCATAGGTTACTAATATGGAATAGTGGCTTATATTTTAAACAAAGCATTGCAATCTGGCGGCGATCGCTGAAAGTTATTGCAACTGTTACCAAACAAGTCATAACAAGCAATAAACTCGGTCCGACCAACCGTTTTGCTACAATTAACATTTATT
>NW_017300325.1:8664-9189 GCF_001594075.2 Trachymyrmex cornetzi
CATTTATTGGATGTTGTAGCTAACATATTCCTCAAGAGTTCTGTGTAAATTTAAAGTCTTCATATGCATTTATATCGGAGAAAAGTTAATTTAAAAAAAGCTATTCCATAATCCCTGCTTTTACCCTACATACGTTTATACATACATACATACATACATACGTTCATACATACGATAATACGTACATACGTTCATACATACGTTTATACACACGTTTATACATACGATTATATGTACATACGTTTATACATACATACGTCTATACATACGCTTATACGTACATACGTTCATACATACGTTTATACGCACGTACGTTCATACATACGTTTATACGCACGTTTATACTGTAACCGTGCTCGCGAGCAACGGCACAACTTCGTCGCGTGTTCTCGGTACTCAAAGTACGCAAAAGTATCTTCTTTCCCTCGGTAGCAGAATTTTGCGACAGCCAGGCGGTTCTTCGGCCAGAATTGTAATTCTTATTACTAAGTTGGGCGCCAGGCACGAGAGAGCGTGCCACTCTTT
>NW_017300325.1:10913-11147 GCF_001594075.2 Trachymyrmex cornetzi
CCGCCGCCGACAAGTCCGCACAGTGACGGACAAAATGTCACGTCACAGTATAAACTGAAATAAGTGTATGAATGTACAGCCAGCAACTAAAAGGTTACAACACTATTTCAAAACCCACAAAAAAAGTGTTTCACTTGTAGTTGTTGATAGTACACAGGTAATAATAGAAGGAAAAAATTCCTATTAAATATCAATATTAAAAGAATATCGATTTGTACATATATATATATATAT
>NW_017300325.1:11948-12272 GCF_001594075.2 Trachymyrmex cornetzi
TTGTCTGTTTATACCCTGTGTTTGTTTCTTAATGTGAACCATCTCAGAAATTAATCTTTTTCTATACGAAGGTTCTATATCTAATATTTTCACGCTATTACACTTAAAATCGTGTTTCGTTTCAATTCTGTGATAACCATCTGTGATAACCATCTGTGATAACCATCAATGTCTCCATCTGTAATAACGAATCACAGAATTGAAACGAAACACGATTTTAAGTGTAATAGCGTGAAAATATTAGATATAGAACCTTCGTATAGAAAAAGATTAATTTCTGAGATGGTTCACATTAAGAAACAAACACAGGGTATAAACAGACAA
>NW_017300325.1:12895-20500 GCF_001594075.2 Trachymyrmex cornetzi
ATCTAGAGATTTTAATTTGATTTAATTTAATAAATACGTTTTGTTTAAAGATTGGTGCTATGCCCTTTTTAATTGTCATATTGTTATATATATAAGAATTTTTTCAGAATTTTTTATCAACTTTTTAGTGCTGCATTTTGTTATTTTTACTAACATAAGAAAATACGGTATTAAAAAATTCTAAAAAAATTCTGAAAAATTTCTTACATTTCTATACGAAGAAGATAAACAATTTTTGTCTGTTGCATTTTTTCTGTAAAGTTGATAGTATTTGAGTAAAAAATTATTGAAGTCCACACACACACACAATTATCGGATCAATTTTATTATCCTATTTTATTATCCAATTTTATTTTTTTTTAAAGACAAATATGAGTGAGGAAAATAGAGGATTACCTTGGATTACTTTACTATGCTCGTGCATTATGCTCGCGAAGGATCACTCACTGTAGACGCTTCGGCACCACACGGACGCGTGTTCAGACGAATAAAGAGACGAAAAAATATCGGTGACTGCACAGTTAAAGCTGGCTACGGTATTTTTTCAAAATTGCACCGATATTTTTCAAAAATATGATGCAACACCCGCGGATCAAAGCGAGGCGATACGCATATGGCCGAAAAGGCGGAAAAAGAAGGATCACTCACTGGGATGCGTTCCAAAACTCGACTTTTGTCAACTCAAGTATCATTGGGCAAGGATACTCGAAGTTGATATAGTTCAGTTTTGGGACGCACCTCTGATGATTATATCGCGCCGCGCGTGTTCAAGCACTTATAATTGTATTTTATACGTTAATTAGTGGTATGTAAAATAAATGTAAAATAAATGTAAAATAAATGTGAATTAAATATAAAATAAATATTAAATAAACGTGAAAAAAATGTTTGTTACATATATGTTACAAATGACTAATAAATGTGAAATAAATGTGAAATAAATGTAAAATAAATATAAAATAAATAATTTAGAAACGTTTAGTTGACACATGAATTTTAAATGTAAATTAAATATTTTTTAAATGTTTAATAAATATTTTTTTGTAATGGTAACCTACAAATGTAAAATTAATGAAGAAAAATATTTAAAAAACATTTAATCAATGTGGTCTGCTGATTGGGTTTCTGAACTGGAAGCTCCGAATAACATTCTTTAACGTGTTGAATTTTGACGTCCACTGGAGTACATTTGATGATATGAACTACTTCTCCAGAAATAACGGCCATGTATCCAGGTCCCTTCATAATCTGGTATGCGAATTCGTCTGGTGAATTAATAGCGAGGCTAAGTGCGCCTTTTAAAACTTGTTGCTCCAGAGTACAGCGTTGTTTAAGGACATCTCTATACAGAAGGTTCATTTGAGAGCGTATATGCTTCTCTACATATACAAATTTGGAGTTAATGTAGGTGAATATGTCTAGATTTTCAGTGGAAAGTCGATGTTTTGTAGTAAAAGATTCTCCCTTCTTAGTTTCAAGAATTAGCAGTTTCGGGTGTTCCGTTTTTATTAATGTATATCCACATACAGGCTCTTCTCCAGTCCTGGTGAGTGCAAATGTTATATCTTGCGTTGATAATGAGTAGACGATTTGTGGATGTTCAAAGAAGGTGTCGACTATCCTATTAGCATATCCTTCGTAGAGAACGTCGTAATGATTAAATTTACAATGGTCCGTTGGTAAAGTTTTCCAAAAGGTATGTCCTCCATCAATATCCATGCAAGTGGCGTCGGTACATGGACAGATTGTGCCCGATTTTAGACGAATTTGATTTGTTTCCAGATTTATAGAAGTTTGGTAAGAAGTTAGTGTAATGGTTGTTGTTCCTTGTACGATGACGTTATCCCAAGCGCCGTATAGATCAGAGTATTGTGCACCTGAACATCGTCCGTCTGAATTTGCAGATCCCGCGAAAGTAGTTGGTCGCGTTGTGGTTTGGTTTACTTTCAAACCATATATGTAATTATGGGTATCAAAGGAAAATATTCCAATTAAATGCATCTTCTTACATTGTTCTGCGGTTATTTCCAGAATGTATTCCGCTTGTGCGTTCTTTACCGTTGAAAGATGCGAATGCATGCCACAATAATATATAAATCGATTAATAGGCACTTTGCATTGAATTACTTCTATGGATTCAAATTTTGATAATTGAAATAATTGAATATAAGTTTTTTCGATTTGCGGTTGAGTTAAAGGAATATCGCAGCTTTCGACATCTAGGAGAGATAAAGTTGTGACATTCAGATGTGTTGATCCGCAATCATATCCGACGATTCCATTAACTTGAGGGATGTAGAGAGTCCATGTAAGTACGGCAAATAATAGTAAATTTGGCATCCTTTTGCTTTTTCCTAAAAATACATTTAAAAAAAAAAAGAAACAACTATGGATAAAATTATTCGACAAGATACAATAATGCATGAATATATTATATACGAAATACAGTACTTATTACTAATTGTGCGCGTACTTATATAATTAGTTTTAGGTATATATATATATATATATATATAAAGATTTGGATTGTTACGCGGCACAATTCAAATCTTTTTTCGTCTCATCCTTTTTCTAAATGAATATGAGACAACTTTAATTTATTAGGATGAACAATTTTTTGTTTTCCTTTTACAAGAATTTTTATATTACCATTAGGTAATATATCTAATATTGTGTGAGGTCCGGAGTATTGATTACTGAGTTTGCCTTTCTTGGGTTCACATAATAAGAAAACTTCATCGTTAACTTGAAAATGTTGAGGATTGATCTTTCGATCGTAATACCTCTTGGATTTTATTTTGGAAGTTATAATATTTTCTCGCGCTAATTTTTGTATATTGTGTATATCCGTTATGAGTTGTGTTAAATAAGTGTCAGATGTTTTTAATTCTTCTATATTATTAATGATTTCGCTGGATGGAAGTCTAGCTAATTTACCAAATACTAACTCATATGGAGTGTATCCTGTAGCCTCATGCGTGCTTGTATTATATGAAAAAGCAGCGTATCGTACTAATTTATCCCATTCTGTGAATCTGTTTACAAACTGCTTCAAAAATTCTACTAGAACTAAGTGAGACCGTTCTAAAGCTCCATTAGCTTGTGGGTAGAAAGCGGTTGTTTTAAATTGTTTAATTTTAAATTTTTTTGCAAATCTTTTCATCATGTTACTCATAAAATTGCTGCCTCTGTCCGTTAGTATTGCTTTAGGAGCTCCAAATGTACAGATAAAAAATTCTAGGAAGGCGTCAGCGACGCTTATGGCTGTAAAAGATTTTAAAGGGATGGCGAGGGAGAATTTCGTTAAATGATCTTGGATTGTTAATATATAGGAATTTTGTTGAGAGGTTATTGGTAATGGACCGACTATATCCATTGATACCTTTTCAAATGCAGAATATGGAGTATCTGTTATCAACATTGGTTGCCTTGTTTTAATACGAACCAATTTTTTTATTTGGCATTGTAGGCAACGGTTAATATAATCTTGTATGTCGAGTTTTAAATTATTCCAATAGAAGTTTTGTGCGATTGTATGTTTTGATTATGCCCTTGTGGCCACCAACTACTGAAGAATGTGATTCTTCTATAATAGATTTTCGTTTTTCGATTTCTGATATTTGCACTAGTCCATGACAGATAACTAGCTTAATTGGAAATCCTATTAATGACTTGCGAATATAATTAAAAATTGTGTTCCATTTAAAATCATCAATTTCTGTCTTTGCTACGCTTAGCACTTCTATTGGAGTATTAATTAGTGTTTCGCGAAGTGAAATTGATAATTGATGCAATGTTTCTTTTGTTACTTTATCGTTTATTTCATTTTTGCAAATCAAAACAAAATGAATCTTATTTCCCTTTTTAACAATTGTTACTTTCCCTGTTTGGCCATTAGATATTTGTGGAATTAATTTTTGTTTTTGAAGGCTTTTAGAGCCGTTGTCACAAGGTTCGCTATCAGCGCTCATAAAATATAAATAATTTTCTTTGTGCATAAATATTTGATCTCGACTGTTTATAATACTATGTATTTGAGATCGTGTTACGATTTGTGGATCGTTAAGATCTTTGATTTTATCCGGATCAAATTTATTGAAACTTTTATCAATATCAACCTCATCGTCATCATAGTCGTCGTCATTGCTACTGTCGTTGTCGGTGTCATTGTTATTAATTTTATCTTCATTGTCATTAATGTCGTCATTGTTATTTTTACAAATTTCTCCGTATTTAACTATCTCGCGGCTATGACTATCATTCTGTTCGTCCTCGTCGTCTGTATTATTAGTAAGTGAGTCGCGATTTTTATTAATTTCATTACGGTCGTCTAAGTCTTTTGTCAGATCGTCTATGATTTGTAATAAGTTGGGTGGAATAGTTGGATTTCTATGATATTTGGATTAGTTCTTGGTGCAGGATTTGTACTTTCTTCCTCAGGAAGAGGGGAAGGAGGGGAGGGATTTGCATTGTCTCGATTTTCCGCAATCTCAAATTTTTCTTTTGGTTCCTGGTGTATCTCTGCTTCTACAATATGTTGCGTGAAAAGTGGTTCTTGTAATTCTTTTCGGGTGAACGGTACGCTTTCCCCCTCTGTTGAAGTTGTTTTACGAGTTTGTATTGTTGGTTTACATTCAGGCTCTGGTTCCTCTATCATTGATCCTCTTCGGGGTGATGATGGGAGAGGTCGTGGATTTGCGTTTCTAATACGAGCTTCTTCGTCTTTCGAGCATTCTTCGATTTCGTCAAATGAAGGTTGTATCGTACATATTTGTATAGGATTCCTCGATAATGCGTCGGCGTTTACATTTGTTTTTCCGGCCTTGTAAATAATTTCATAATCGTACTCAGCTAATTTTATTTTCCAACGTGCTAGTCGCGAAGTAGGATCTTTTGCTTTGTGAAGCCAAGTCAATGGTTTATGGTCGGTAACCAAAATGAATTTTTTACCATAAAGATAAGGTCGAAAATGTCCTACTGCGTAAACTATTGCTAATAATTCTTTTTCGATCGTGGAGTAATTTTTTTCGGCGTCGTTTAATACACGAGAAGCATAACTTATGGGTCGATCTCTTCCTATTGGTCCTTGACTTAAGATAGCGCCTATAGCTGTTCCTGAAGCATCCGTTGTTACGACGAATGGCTTAGAAAAATCGGGATATTGTAACACCGGTTCCTTACATAACATATTCTTTAATGTGTTCAAAGAATCTTGTTCTCTTTGATTCCATTTAAATTCCGTTCCGTCCTTTAATAGATTTGTCAGGGGTTTTGCAATGTTAGAAAAATCTTCTATATTTGATAGTAACCCGCTAAACCGAGAAATTGCTTTATATTCTTTGGATTTTTCGGTACTGGGAAATTTTTTACCGCTTCTATTTTTTTCGGGTCGGGATTTACTCCATTTTCGTTTATCACATGCCCTAAGTAGGTAACTTCTTTTCGAAGGAATTCACACTTTTCTGGTTGTAGTTTCAAGTTTGCTTCACGCAATTTGTTTATTAATTTTTGGAATTTAATTTCGTGTTCTCTTAATGAACTTGCATATAAAACGATGTCATCTAAATAGACAAATATTTTCGTTCCTTGCATTCCAGTTAGTATCTTGTCCATTAGTCTCTGAAATGTGGCCGAAGCATTTTTTAGGCCAAATGGCATTCGGTCAAACTCATAATGGCCATGAGGAGTTGAAAAGGCTGTTTTATGACTGTCGTTCGGGTGCATCCTGATTTGATGAAAACCAGAAGCTAAGTCAAAAACCGAAAAGTATTTGGCACCTCCTAGTTGGTCGAGAATGTCCGTTATATTGGGAAGTGGATATGCGTCTCCGATGGTTTTTTCATTTAACGAGCGGAAGTCTAATACCATCCTCCACCGTTTGTTCCCGTTCGAATCGGCTTTTTTTGGAACAATCCAAACTGGAGTGTTGTAAGGAGATTCTGATGGTTTTATAATATTTTGGTCTAGTAAATCTTTTACTTGACGATCGATTTCTTCCTTATGCGCTGGGGGAAATCGGTACTGTCTTGTGTGTATTGGAACGTTATCGTTTGTATGAATGTGATGTTGCAGAACATTAGTGGATCCGAGCGACTCTCCTGGCAGATAAAAGCAATCTGCATTCCGTTTTATTGATTCTTCAACAGCCATACGTTCTTCATTATTCAAATGATCGAGTTTGATAAGTTCTTTTATTTTATTATACCGAAAATTTTTGTTCGTCTCTACACAAGATGTTTTATTTGATTCTGAGCTTGAGAAAATTGTATTGAGTTTTGAAGTCGATTTAGATTTTAAATTTGAGCTTAAGTTAGAATTTTGATTTAAATTTGAATTTGATATTGAATTTGAATCAGGATCTGAATTTGAAATAGAATTTGAATTCGAGATTGAGATTGATTTCGATCCTAATTTTGATGTTGAATTTGTATTTGAATCGATTTTTGAATTAGGATAAGAATTTGAAATAGAATTTGAATTTGAGATTGAGATTGATTTTGATCCTAATTTTGATGTTGAATTTGTATTTGAATCGATTTTTGAATTAGGATAAGAATTTGAAATAGAATTTGAATTTGAGATTGAGATTGATTTTGATCCTAATTTTGATGTTGAATTAGTATTTGAATCGATTCTTGAATTAGGATAAGAATTTGAAATAGAATTTGAATTTGAGATTGAGATTGATTTTGATCCTAATTTTGATGTTGAATTAGTATTTGAATCGATTTTTGAATTAGGATAAGAATTTGAATTTATATTAGAATTTGAGTTAGAATTAAGTTTAGAATCAGTTAATTCATTGAATTCGAATATTTGTATAGTGGATACAAATACATCGTAGTCTTCTTCTGTCGTATTTATTACCCGTAAGTGTGCCTTTCCGTCTCGTAGGTGACCAGCGCGTTACCTAAGCAAACGCCTTCGGCCAAATTTAGTTTTGGAACGTATCCTTCTTTTAATCCTGGATTAGCGACTTGAATGTACAATTGCGAATTTGCTCTTGCAGGAATAGTTATAATTTCCTTAGGTTCGAATGGTATCCTAATATCATCCCATTCCAGGTGATTTATTTTGTAATTTACGTTGGCTTTGAATTGATGGAAAAAATCGGAACCTATTATTCCGTCCTGTGGTATAGGGAATTCGTCTTCCACTAAATGAAACGTGACTGGACGTCCTAAGATGTCTACCTGTCCCAGCCCTAAGGTGGGCACATGGTGCGCCGTAATTCCAGTTAGCTTTAGAATCTCATTCCTGTTTACCGGAACATTAGATCTTAAGAATCTTTTTTTGATGATGTTTGGTCCCGAGATCAGCGAGTTGCGGGCATCCGAGTACCCGAAATTCTCGGTTTTTTTAATAAAGGCTAGACCGATGGAATTCTGATTATGAGTTCTATCGATAATTTGGATCCGAATTGTATAATAAACGTTTATTTTACCTCTACATGTCCCACGAACGGAGATATCATGATGCGAAATCCGAAATGTCAAATTTTCCTGTAAGATACGTCTCCTCAAAAGTCATCTCCTTTTCATATTTTGGACGGTAGATGGCACTCGTTTATAGCTGTCATTTACCATACATACGTGTGAATGTGAA
>NW_017300325.1:22490-23314 GCF_001594075.2 Trachymyrmex cornetzi
CCTAGAGCTGCTAAAAACATTTCTACATTATTTTTAGAAAATGTTGATAATAAATAATATGTTCTAGTAATACGCACACGTGTGAAGAAATATATTATTAATCATATAAGAACATAAGATGTTTAACACTACAAAATGTGTGATATCTTAACAAAATTACCTTTTTAAAAAAAGGTAAAAAAAAGGCGCCAGGTGTTCATGTACCTTCCATAAAAAATTGTACTTTACATAAACTAAAAAAAAACCGTTACATAAATAATATAGTTCAAGTGGTAATATTTTGTTAACTTTTTATTATAAATTACCCCTCAGTAGTACATATGCATGTATAAAAAAAAATCAAATCAAATCTTTAAATTACGCCAATTGGAAAAAGAATATATAATTTCTTACAACATATAACACATACTATTGTATTTTGTAAATTGCGAAAAGAACATATATTTTATTGCAACATATAACATTTAATTAACGAGACAAAATGATACGTAGCTTTATCTTTCTATTCAAGAGTCTTTTATATATTTGCAATGGAATACAACATTTAATCTCAAAAAATTAAAGACGAAGCATCACAAAATGAGAAAATTTTATGAAAATAAAATTTTTTATGTAAAAAAACTTGGCGCGCTGCTAGACCTCAAAATATAATAAGATGATCATCAAATGATATCGAATAAAAAAAAATAATGAACAGATTTAAGAAAGAAAATGAGGTGGACTAACAATATATAGTGTGCGTGTGCGTGTGCGCGTGCGCGCGCGCGCGCGCGCGCGTGTGTGTGTGTGTGTGTACGAGCAAATAATTAAAAATACCAAATATG
>NW_017300325.1:23967-25913 GCF_001594075.2 Trachymyrmex cornetzi
CGTAATTTAAAGATTTGATTTGATTTTTTTTTTATACATGCATATGTACTACTGAGGGATAATAAAAAGTTAACAAAATATTACCACTTGATCTATATTATTTATGTAACGGTTTTTTTTTAGTTTATGTAAAGTACAGTTTTTTATGGAAGGTACATGAACACTTGGCGCCTTTTTTTTACCTTTTTTTAAAAAGGTAATTTTGTTAAGATTCCTATTTACCGGAACATTAGATCTTAAGAATCTTTTTTTGTTGTTTGGTCCCGAACCGCTGTCTATTAAGAATTCTAAAGAACCATTCAAGTCTCTGCTTTCTAATCTGACTGCTGGTACTTCTTCCGTGCGCGTTAAATTTATTGCTCGATATCCGTATCGAATGCTGTCGTTATCGCTCGAGTGGGACGTATGTTTGTATTTCCCGCAATCGCCCCTGTTTTTGCGGGAATTTCCTCATTTCCCTGCGCTTGGTTATTACGAACCTGATTATTGAATGCTCGCTTGCGGCAATTTTCAATTGCATGACCCATCTTTTAGCAATATCTACATATAATTTTAGACGTATTGCCAGGATTTTGTGATCCTCCTGGGGGTGGTGGTGTTCGCGTATCGTTGTAATTTCGACTATTCGACGCGAAGTTCGTTTGACCTGAATTTGTGTTAGATGAAAAATTTCGTCTAGGTTGATTATTGTTGATAAGTCTACAACGGTCGGCGGTATGCCCGATTTTATGGCAGTATTGGCACGTTATCGTCTCGGCACCTACCCGACGCACAGGCGCGCTATTTGATTATTATTGCTAGACGTTTTTTCTCCAAGTACTATTTGTCTTATCGCTTTCACGGATTCGAGTTCTCTTTCGGCATCTATAGCGCGACTCTCTAGTTCCTCGAATGTTCCTTCTTTTGATATTAATATTTCCGGATTCAAACCGCGTAGAAAACACATCTTTAAATGCTCTTCCACAGATTTCTTGAAATCTTGACTAATTTCGTTCGATTGCCGTTTTTGGGTGTCTGTTATACGCTTTCCTATTTCGCGGACACGATTCGTATAACTTGATACTTTTTCGTCTCTCTTTTGACATATGTAAGCGAGTCGAGCTTGCGCTTCGTAAACCGTTTCTCTAGGGTCGTATTTGCTACGTAAAAATTCGACTAAGCCCTGTAAAGAGTTAAATATTCTCCCGAGTATGGATCTATGAGCATCGCCCTTTAATTTGTTACGTATCGCGCGTACTAAAATAATTTCTTGTGAAGACGCAATCATACTGAGCGCTTCTTCACATCATTCCACGAAAAAAGTAAACGCGATATTATCTCCGTCAAAACTAGATACAGCTTCTAACGCGTCTCTGATTAAAAAATAGACAAAATTTCCGAAATTAAAATCGTTAGATCCTGTTGTAATTGGAGTACCTTGTGATTGTTCTAGATTTTGCTGCTGCTGTTGTAGTTGACGAATAACACGTTCTTGTTGTTGTAGTCTTCGTTGTAGTTCAGCGATATCGAGTTCAGTTGCCATAGTGGTATTGTCCGTACCGAGATTTTTTCCTGGCGGAGGAGTACGTGTTACCTTGCTCATAGGTAAAACTTTTACACACCTTTATCACTTGCGATTTATTTTCCGCACAGCCTAACAAAGCGTATCCCACCGCTGTCACCAAATTTGTTACGTAATGCTATTGAGATTTTCTCCATATTTCGAGTCAATGTATTTAAGCAATTTACTCGGGGATCGGAGATTAGGTTGTGCGGTTAAGGGACCTGGGCCTAGCGGTGGCCCCCGCCAAGTCGGAGGCTATGTTCTTCCACAACGGGACTGGCGGGGTGCCTCCCGGGGCCTGGGTCCTCGTGGACGAGGTCCGCATCCCAGTGAGGCCCAATTTGAAGTATTTGGGCCTCACGCTGGATGGTCGTTGAGGCTTTGCCGATCATTTTGACGGCTT
>NW_017300325.1:27752-35131 GCF_001594075.2 Trachymyrmex cornetzi
TGAGTCTACTGGTTTCTTTTGATTTAATAATTGCGCTAGTTTTTCGAAATATGGGAAAGGATCGTGATTTGAAATGAGAGCTGATTTTATTTGAAATCTCTTCTCTCGCTGTCTTCGTCCGCTGGATCGTCTTACCAACGATAGCTGAATCAACATTTGGAGTACTCCGGGTCGAACCGAGAATTCCTAAAATTCGCCTAGCGTTACATACGACGTGACACAACGTATTATTATTATTATTATTATTATTCATTTTTATTATTATTAGTAAGACTTCGTTCTACATATAACACTGCATAATTGTTCTCGCATTAATTGTTTTCAAAAGATACGTGTAACGTGTATAAAATACATATAGTCTATCGTTTAAAGTTTAAATTGTAATTAACATCTAACTAACTAGTTGTACACTATAATACACTCAAGTAGCTTTTCTAAATTAATGACAGATGCAGCCTCAAAAACAATTCGGCATCTATTATATGTCGCAGATATGCCTCGTAGTCAAGTATTCGAAATCGCAAATTTATTCAGCATGTTTTTGAAACATCATGCGATTACAAAGCTATCATAATCAAATGTTAAGTCGACTAGCCGAGCTTAATGAGCTTCCTGGCAATATAGCTGCCTATAAAGCTATGGCTTCAAATATGCAAAATGCATTCGCAGAATTCAATACAGAACGCAAATATTTCAATTATTTCGAAAACGACAGTCCTACATTCTTTCTCAACAAATCGAAATTGATGTCGAACCAGACTTTGTGAAAAACAAAGAGATGCTAACAGATAAAAATAGAAAGATTACTACACAATTCATTCCCTTGAGATCAGCGTTTAAAAAATTTTTTGAACTTCCAAATATGCTGGATATGACATTAACATATCTCAATAATCTGAATAAAAATCTTTCAATGCCTATTAGAGCCGACACAGGATATTACGTGTCATAATCAATTTATTAATGTACAATAAAATTATATAATTATGACATCAGGTAAACGTTTCGACCCTATTATTTGGGTCTTCTTCAGTACCAAAAAGAAAACACAAAAAATTCTATAAATAAATGTGTAGAATAACTATGTAACAGCAAGGTTGAAAGTTGCGAAGATTGTGTCCATATATGCATGACAAGAATTTGGCAGAATTGCTATGAAACGGAGAGCAAAATGTTAATAATAGAAGAAGATTAAAAACATTTTAATGAGAGCGTGTCATCGAATGAGTAAAAATTTGCAAGACTTACATGTCATGAACAAGGAAATGGGCTGACGTACATTTCAGAGATGCATCCTGTCATTAATTGAACAATCACTACATAAATAATGAAATATAAAAATTTAAGAACGAATTAATGATAAATTATGCGTAAACGATGAGAGCTTACATGACGATAGATTTGACGCGAACTTAACCGTTAGAAGTCACAGTTAGTAATGAGAGAAATTTCAGAACAAAGTTCAAACAGACGAGATACATTTCGTAAATACGTCAACAAAACAACACCGATAAATCGAATATTAAAGTGAAACCGGTAAAGGGGAGAAGTCGGCGCAAATAAATGTACAGTCAAAGCTATAAATAAATTAAACGGATACATACAAAAACTTAAAAATCATAACTGAGATTAATACATAATGTGAGTCAACGCAAGTAAATGTATAGTCAAAATTTTAAGTAAATTAATAATAATTAAAAAATGTAATAAGAATAAAATTAAGTGCAAAGGTCTGAGATTGAAAAACTCAAATAAAAGTACAATCAGAGTTATAAATAAATTAAACTGATACATAACAAAAACTTAAAAAATATATAATTGAGATTAATACATAAGGTGAGTCAACTCAAATAAAAATATATTCAAAATTTTAAGTAAATTAATAAAAATTAAGAAATGTCAATAAGAATAAAATTAAATATAAAGGCCTGAGATTGAAACAATCAAATGAACTTCTTCAAACAATCAAAATTAAACATGTAATCAGTGACAAGAGAGTAAAATGAGGAAACGTCACGAAGTCGAAAAAAGGCTCTCATACAACGGGTCTAGTTTGTACGTGTCATTCTGTAGATTTAATCCGTGTTTTTGTTTTTTAATGTGGATCATTTCTGATAAAATTCTTTTATTCCAAAACTTCTCTTTGTCTAAAATTTTTATGTTGTCCCAGTTAAAGTCATGGGAAGTCTGTAATCTATGTTCGGTAATCACTGATGATTGAGTGGTGTTTCTATTGATATGGTTTCTATGTTCTGACATTCTTACGCCAACACATCTCCCAGTTTGGCCCACATATGAGGCATCACAGTTTTTACAATTTAATCTATAGACCACTTTCGCTTGGGATATTATTGGTAACCTATCTTTCTGTACCCTAATAAAGGAGTTCAATTTTTTAATACCCCTGTATGCAAACATTAAGTCCGAAATTTTGCTAAAGAAACTCTTAATTTTTTCTGAAATAGACGGAATATAAGGGATTACAAAAAATATTTTGTTTTCAAAAGAAGAAGCAGAAGCAGAAGAAGGAATATCATCAGAAGGAATATTTCGGTAGTTAAGTTGTTTGAATCTATTGTATAGTCACTTTTTAATAGTTGTAAAGATTAGTTTTAGAGGGTACTCGTTCCTCAATAATACATCAATAATAAAGTAAAAATTTTTTTTATGGAATTTAGGGTGAGATAGCAAAATTATTCTATCTATCAAACTCACTATAGTACCAACTTTTTGAGACAGTGGATGGCAAGAATAGAATGTGTAAACACGAACGTCCATCACTGGCCTAGTTTCCACCGAGAGTTAAAACCGGATCAAAATGTAAGAACCAACCAACTACAGTCGAGCATTCCCCTGTCGTTCGACTGTAACAGGGGAATACTCGACTATAATTGGTTGGTTCTTACATTCTGATCCGGTTTAAATCCTCGGTGGAAACTCGTAAAATCGGGTTACACCAAATATGAGCCAGTCGTATCAGAAACGTTACCTACTAGTGTTTTGTTTTCTCCGTGTATAGCCTCACAAATGAGTACGTCGTTCGCCGGGCCGGGATTGCCCGAACCATTTGAATTCGAGGGTGCATCTGAATCGGAGGTTTCTAAAGCGTGTAATCATTCTCTATACTGAAGTCGGGGTAAGATGATTCAAGTCTCCACAAAAATTTCTCCAGCTCTGCCGTTTAGCCTTACATAACACCCGACGGGCACCGCCGCTTTATATTCTTCGTGATTTTCAATGGTAGGGACTTGCCTGTAGGCTTTAAGCGCGGAGGAGCGGGTACGGACCGCTTCATCACAATCTGGGATCTATCAGGAAGCCGGAGGGGAGCCTTTAGATGCTCGGTCTTCGCTTTTAAAATATTTAACACATTTAGTGTCTGAGGGTAGGGGGAGATATTTAGTAAAATACGAAAGGGGGGATTCCAGTAATAAATCTGTCGTATGATTCATCGGGAGCTAATAAAACAGAAGGAGAGACTTTTTCGATAATTTCCTGTGCATGTTCCTTAAGCTGGAGGCGCAAAGCCACTGATCTCGAGTAAGTCGGATTCTGTGTGAGAAGGTGATGGAACAGCGAGCCAAACAATTAATGCTGACGGCCAGGGGAAAGTGATCGCCACCATGAAGTCCTGTGAGACGAAGGTTTCGTACATAGGTGCAAGACCAGAAGAAGCTACAGCAAGATCGATAGTGGAGGGGGCCTTGGAGGGGTGAGGAATATAGGTAGGAGAATCCGGGGAATTCATGCAAACAAAATCGTGAGATTCCAAAAGATCACATATTATAGACCCTGTCTTATCGGATCTGAGAGATCTCCAAAGGGGGTGGTCAGCGTTAAAGTCACCGATTATCAACGTAGGAACCGAGAGAGAATAAGGAATCGACAGCCATTCGAAACAGAGGAATATTAGGATGTCGATAGGCGCCGATAATCATTAAGCTTGAGCTCTTGAGAGAAAGAGAGATAACGAAGATCTCCAAGGAAGTAAGTCAGGTTTTTTATCAAGAATGGTATAAAGGATTGAATTGCGGATTAGTATGGCCATACCTCTAATGTCGTTGGAAGAGAAGTCGAGATGAATGCAGTCAAATCCGCGGACACGGAAGTCATGGTGAAGGCTCAACCAGAATAATAATATCGTATGCCTTCGCCAATTTCTCTAACTCAGGCCTCTTGCCCGCGGCGCCACGGCAGTTCCAAAAGACAAGCTTGATAGAGTTTACAAAACTATGGAGTTGTGTGGAAGTGCTGTTGGGATCTATGGGTTTAAATTTGGATAAAATGTTCCAAAATTTCTTGTATCTGGTGGAGTCCTGCACCAAATTGAGTCCCATTAAGCACTGGAGGAATATTACCTAAAAGGTTATGCAAAAGAGAGCAAATCGACAAGTTGACAAAGATCGGGTTGATATAAGCTCGTCTGGGGAGGGTGAAGAGTTGGGAAGGGGAGGAGAGGAATAGAAAGAGGGGAGAGAGAAGAGGGGGAGCAGGACAGAGAAGGGAGGAAAACGGGAGAAAAGAGGAAGGGAAAAAGCCATAAATTGGAGAGAAAATAGGAGAATGAGGAGACGGTGCGTCATTGCCGGAAAAATTTTGCCATCTTCTATTGGGGGCTAAAAGAAATGCGTATGTTTCTCGCGTAAAAGCTGTGAGGAGGAGAGGCCGTCGCAGAGGCCCTGGTTGCTAAGAGGAGGAAGGGAGGGCGCGCGTCCGAGGGAGTCTTTCGGAGGATTGTGAGAGGCATTGGGATAATTATTGAGGTTGTCCCGGTGGTGTACGTTGGAGGAAGATGTGCGTGCCACCTCGCTATACGATGGATCGAATTCAGAAACGGAACCGAAAATCTCTTAGGGATTAAGGTCCCGATACGCGTGTAGCGGCCTAGTTGGAAGAGAGTGGAAGGGGGGCGGGAGAAAGGTGAGGTAGAGAGAAGGGGAAAATTGTGCTGAGTGAAAGGGATTCGAGAGTACGATGAAGATAAGCGAGAAGTGAGTCCTAGCTTAGAGCGAGTCTCAGAATATGACACATTTTCCAATGCAGTATACTGGTAGATTTGCCTCTGCTGTCTTTAATGTATGACGGGCATTTGGCTGAAGAAGGAAGATGATCATCGCCGCAATTACAACAAAAGGGAGGGAGCTGAGATCAAGGGCACTCCTCCGCTGGAGAGTACGTCCTCTGACCGCAGCATGCGCAAAGCGGGACGCTCTTACAATCCGAGCTGATGTGTCTAAATCTCCAAGTCTGAGACAGGAATAGCACATTAAAACGCGAGGAACGTAAGGAAGGACCAGAAAAGAGACATGCATGAACGAGATAGAACGGGGCAAAAATTGGACATGAAATTTGGTCAGAACTGAGTTTGTGGGAATTAAAGTGTTTTTGCTCTGTATTTTTTCTTTACGGCATAGTCTACGAACCGAAAGGACCCAGATGACAAAACGTTCCTTGGCATAAGAAAAGAAATAGGTGCTCAGCACAAGTTTCTCTTCAATTGCCATCACGTTACTGTCATCAGGGCAATGATAATTTTATTTAGGTCAACCTAGAGGCATTATGCGGACAACGGTTGTTTGCGCAAATAAGCGGAAATGCTGTAACAAACTTATTCCCATAAATGTTGCTACAATCTGTTGAAAATCGTTTTTATAAAATATTTAGTCCATATTTTTGTCAATCGAATGTAAGTACAGCGTCGTCGAGCAATATGTGGGGTCGCCACCAGAGGGATGCATTGAGTTAAATTTCTCGATTTTAAAAACCGATATAGGATAGAATAAAAGACGCTGCAGTAGAAGATTTTTCAGCTGTGTTCTAATAAAATAATTTTTTTAAGTGAGCCCCAAGGGTGGGACTCTAAGATAAAAGAATGTTACGTCCGAAGTCGCGTGTATGTCGCGATTGTTGTGTTTCGAGACGTGGCCTAAGTTTCGTGGAGCGCGGGGCGCGGAGCGGGGGCGCGCGGGGCGAAGCCTTGGCTTCAGGTGAGATTCGGTTTCGGCGTGTGTTTACGCGTGGGGCAGGCTGCTGTCACCAGTGCCTTTGTAAGGCACGAATTGAATTGTTATCGTAGTTCGCGAATTATCTTTTACTATAGTTAACTGGATTTCAAGCTTCCGTATTCTTTCGTTAAGTACAGGGAGAAATGAACCAGAGAGTTTAGAGAAATTGTCAGATAGAGCGCCCGTGATACACGAAGGTGTACAAGGAAATTATGAAGATATTTAGATCTCTTTCCTTAGGGCAGCTGTGATGTTTCATCACTCGCTTCGCTCTATCCACGCTCTTTGGTGTCTGTGCGAATACGGGAACAGGGAAGGATATAGAAAGGGTCTTAAGGGCAAAGGAATGAAGTTAAGACTGATGATTATGATTTGACTATTTTAATATTGATGTTACACGGTGCGTGGCTTACGAGGTTTGGTTGTGATTAGAATAGGCCTGGTAGCCTTGCGGATGGGCGCCACGTGCGGTGGGGACCGAGGTGGTGTAAGTCGCGGCGGCGGAGGTGCGGAGATTCGGGTTCCCGAGTGTCGGCCCTATCTGCGGAGAACTCGGAGTCTGCGAGGTGCGCCGGCGGGGTCGACGCGATGACGGCGATCTTCTCGGAACCTCCAAGGTCTTCCTTCCAATGTTCGGAAGGGTCAAACCTTCCTCCAGCGAGGAGCTCCCGCAAAACAGACTATAATTTCATTCTAGAAAATAAGTGCGATATGTTATTCTTAGTGCACAAGATATAAAAGTCGTTTATTGAGATTTGACTTAAAATTTATACTAGCCCGTACAATGAAAAATAATTGCTTGTAATTCCAGAGTACCAATTTGTTAATGACTCGGAAAAAGAACATGGCGGCCTGCTTTCAAAAAACTTTCGATGGATGGTTCAAAAAACGTTGTCTTATTGCCTGAAACGAGCAAATGTTAGGTAAACCCAAAATTAAAAAAAATATATATTGAGGAAAACAAATGGATGTATTATCAAAGGTGTCAGTTCAAAGTGAATATAAACCTTTAAAAATTAATGATAATATTACGATATATTACCATGACATGTGACTGATATATTAATAAAGGTGCCAGTTCACAGTTTAAATGATTATCTAACAATATATATTATCATGACAATAAAATATATCAATTCTTGAGTCAGTTACAGACAAGTTATACGGTTAAAAACTTTACTGATTATTTCACGTAATATATTCATTTCCTTCTAGAACTTTCTAGAAAATACCGTTCTAATATGACACTTTTCGTACTTTAAATGGTGTCATTATTGAGGGGATCGGCGGAATAAAGGTCTAATTACAAAATCTTGGTTTACTATATTTGTATTATTCCTTACGGGAACTCTGTAAAAGCTTCGACATTATTTC
>NW_017300325.1:40765-41261 GCF_001594075.2 Trachymyrmex cornetzi
TACTTACGTTATTGTATTTATGTTTCAGTACGTTATAATTACATCACGCATCATTCAGTTTTCACCATATTTGCAAAATAGAATACTCTGACTGTGCCAAATGGAGCGAAGGTATTGAACACTGTACAACAGCGAATTTCTAAAATAATCAATAATTGGAACGAAGAAAATATGGTTCCGTTTTCACGAGAACGGACGATGGAAGGACCCATTCTTTATTTTTCTTAGTATATTCATATCTTAGTATATTCATACAATGACCCAGATTTTAACGGATTATGCTTTGAGGCCTATCCTTTTAAGATACAGTGTAACACATCGATTTATGCGCACTGTCATGCGACTGCGGATACGACGATTTAGCAGTCACCCATTTCACATTAATATCACTTCCTCGACGGCGAACGCCTAGACACCAACTTCCTCGAAGGCGAACATGTAGACAACACCTAGACACCAACTTCCTCGACGGCGAACACGTAGACAGCACCTAGAT
>NW_017300325.1:42501-56315 GCF_001594075.2 Trachymyrmex cornetzi
GTCGAAACTGGGGGTAAGGATAGCCCGTCAGACGCCGTAGGTGGCGCACGATCGGGGCTGGATTTCTTGGAGGAAATGCGGAAAGTTTCCTGAGCGCTACTTAAAGCGCTGGGAATGCTTACCGTCGGAATTGTGGGAAGAAATAAGGACTCGTGTCTTCGAACGCTCTGCTTTATATACTTTTTATCTCGTGGTCCCTCGCGGTAAGGGGATGTTTTTGTCCACGTGCTATTGCGAAATCTCTAGTACGTGCCGATTATGTAATTAACGATTTGCTCCAATGATGATTAGAATTTTGTTAGTTTGCGCCTTTTATTTCGCTGCGGGGGTCGCGAGGTTCGTACTGATGCGCTCGGTCGTCGCGTACTGCAGCCCGTTGCGGCAGGACTTGCATCTGTTCTTTGTGTGTTTTTTCATCGTGGATTTTAGTATAGTTCTGGATCTTTTCGTTCCTTGTGCTCGTGGAATTCGGGTGTTTGTTTAAGGCTTTCTCTAATTTATTTGCGCTTCGATTTTATTCGCGATGATTTCGTTCGTATTCGGGGCCCTTTTGTGACCGGTGGCTGCACCGGTCATGGTCGCGCGGCGATGCATTGCATTGGCGTTGTGCGTTCTATTAGTTTTCCGCGGGTCTGCGGTTTTTCCCTGCGGCTGCGTCGAGGTCGATTGTTATCTTAATTATTCCCTACCCCGTGTTAGTGGTGTTTTCTCGTTAAAGCGCATTCTTGCATCGTTTTCAACATTTATACTTTGGCGCAGGCGCAGTATGCGCGGCGTTCAATCCACAGATTTCTATATATTACACTAGACCGCTAACTCCCACTTTTTTCCTTATGTAAAATTGGGGCCTGCGCGAAGTGGATGCACAGAATATAACTCTTATGTACAAGAAAGAGATGTCGATAAATCATGTGACCAGACTGTCTGTGATTGGTTCTTGGGTATATAGGAGATATATGTATGAAATAGATGGCGGCAATCTAACCTAAATATCTGTATTTTGTGGTATTTTGTGACAATATTATAATGACGAAACATTGTGAAATAGTTAATTGTCGAATTGCTCGACATAAATACAAAGGCAAGATTCATTTGTTCAGGTAAATTAAAAAAAAGCAACAGATGAAAAGAAATTATGTGTGTATATATATTTGACGTAAATGCGAAAGTCACGACAGTGAAAGCAATTTGTTAATCATATTTAGATTAAATTTATGTCAAATATAGTGTACTAAATATGAATCAGTGGATAATCATTGATATCAGTGCCACTATTTACTGATTACCAATGACATATTTGACACTGGATAATCAGTGAAGTTCAATTAAAATAGAAAGAAGATTTGAGCATTATATCCTAAAATATTGATATTTACATGTTACTTTCTTCTAATACTATATTCATTGAATTTATGCACTAAAATAAGATTAGTTAGATCACATAATAAAGGTTAGTTAGATTAGAAATCTCATATTTCATTCATTGATTACCAATGGCATACTTGGCACTGATATCAGTGATTATCCACTGATTCAGATTTAGATCACCAATTAAACGCATGGTATATTTACATTCATATTTCAGTTTTCCAAATGTAAAAAGTGTAGCAGCAAAATGGATTGAAGCAACTGTACAAAAAAATTTGATACCTGATCAACGCAGTGCAATTTGTAGTAGGCATTTTAAATCAGAAGATTTTAGCAATATAACAGTAAGATTACGTTTAAAACCGGATATAGTACCCACTCAAAATTTATTTAAAAATGTTACAGGTAAATACATACAAGGTATATTAAAAAAATTTTACATATATACTGTATAATTAATATACAGTATATATGCAATATATCATGATATTATCAGCTTGGATTTATATCTTTTATAACTATTGAACTATTTGCGCTAAATTAAGTCTCGAATTTGAATGAAGAAGATTAAAAAGGTGGTCAAAATGTCTACATGATTTTGTATTTTATATTCAATGTTAAATTAATAATTAAACATTTTCGCACCAATACTTGCATTGGATTTTAATCTTTCGAATTTGATTTATTTCTAATATTTGTTGAATTTTATTTATTTGTTTTAAATTTTATGATTACATTATAACTAAATGAATATATACATATAATAATTATAACAAATTATATTTCTACAATAGAACAAATTATTTCTACAGAAAATATCAATAATATATCAATAATATACATTATGAACAAAATAAGTTTTAAAAAGTAGTCCTTTTTAGACATATTTATTGAAAATTTTTATTGTTTTTTTTTTTAAATAGCAGATTTATTAAATAACAGATTTGAAAAAAGCACAATTGAACATGGAACTGAAGAAAGTAATGAAATACAAAATTCCATATGTAATCTAGATACAGGTATGTTTTTGTGTGTATCTATGGCTGCATTCACCACACTCAACAGCTGCATAAGCGCTCGCTGTTATTGGTGAATTCGTCTTTAGATTATCCAATCGGATTTTTAGAAGAACGTACCATATGGTATACGCTCACTCCACTGTTGAGTTTGTTGAATAGAGCCTATGACATAATATTATTATTTTCATGATTGTTAATAATTCTTACTTATTTTTGTAGAAATAGAAGTAATAAATATAAGCGATATAAAAAAACGGAAAAGTTCAGATGTATTAGATGAGGTATTGAAAATCGAAGTCCAGAAATTCGAAGAAAATAATAATATGCAAAATTCTATTTGTAAATTAGGTCACAGTATGTTTTTACATATGTTTATGTATTATAGTATTATTTTTATTTTTGTTAATAATTCTTATTTACTTTTATAGAAACAAACGAAATAAATGCAAGTGAAATACATGAGCAAAATGATGTAAATGATATAAGTATAAGTAGAATACATAAGCAAAATGATACAAATACAAGCGAAATATATGAGCAAAATGATATATTGAAACTAAAAGTCTAACAGTTGGAAAAAATAAATAAAGAATTAATATATAAAATAGAATGTTTAGAAAAACGTTTAGAAGAAAAATTACTAAATCAAGGAGCAATATTCAAACGTATCGTTAAAGAACAAAAAACAAAATTAACAACAAAATTAACTACAAAAAACAAACAATTAAAAATATTAAGGAAACAAGTAACACGAAAAAATAATAAAGTAAAAAATTTATTAGACCAAGTTAAAACCAAAAAAATGTTAAATAAAACATCATATAACATTTTGAAAAATCGTTTTTTTTTTAATTAACAATGAAACACAAAATGAGGGTAAGTCTGTACATGGGAGACGATATGATGAAGAGGTGAAAAAGTTTGCTGTTACATTGTACTATCATTCTCCTAAAGCTTATGCATTTTGTAGGTCAGTAATTTCTATTTCTTATAATTTTTGCATGCCTATAATTTTAATTACTTTAAATACGAAGCGCCACTACAGTCTAAATGTTAAGATGTTGAACTATTACATATATTCATATGAAATGAATTCATTTCAGAAATTATAATATTTTTCGCAATAAGTTTATTATAGTTTTTTAAATTTGGGAAATTTGGAGGGATTATTAATATTTCAGATTGATTGCGTTGAAAGTCCGACAACCATATCGGTACGCAATTATAATTTCTGAAATAAATTCATTTAATATGAATATACGAGGTGTGATCAAAAAGTAAGGTGACTTTTCATTTTTATGAAAAAATATTCATTTATTCATCCAAAATTATGTTATCCCCTTCAAAATAATCCCCCTCTGATACAATGCACTTGTGCCAGCGCTTTTTCCAGTCGTCAAAACACTTCTGAAATGCACTTTTGGGTATTGCCTTGAGCTCCTCCAGCGATGCAGCCTTAATCTCCTCAATCGTCGCAAATCTTCGTCCTTTCATGGGCCTTTTCAATTTTGGGAAGAGGAAAAAGTCGCAGGGGGCCAAGTCTGGTGAATATGGTGGCTGAGGCATGATGACAGTATTGTTTTTGGCCAAAAAACTACTCACTAGTAACGACGTGTAAGCAGGTGCATTATCATGGTGCAGAATCCATGAATTTTCTTTCCACACTTCCGGACGTTTTTTTCGTATTGATTCACGCAAACGCCGCATAACCTCAAGGTAATATTCCTTGTTTATCGTACGACCTTGTGGTAGGAATTCTTGATGCACAACGCCATGGTAATCAAAGAAAACTGTGAGCAAAACTTTCACATTCGAACGAACTTGGCGTGCCTTTTTCGGTCTTGGCTCTCCTGGGCTCTTCCACTGGGATGATTGGGCTTTGGTTTCGACGTCATAACCATATACCCATGTTTCGTCACCAGTTATAACCCTTTTGAGCAGATCAGGATCATCATTGACGTCGTACAACATGTCTTGGGCGATGTTCATGCGACGCTGCTTCTGATCAAAATTAATCAGTTTTGGAACGAATTTCGCTGACACACGTGTCATACCCAAAACATCCGTTAAAATTGATTGGCATGAGCCAAACGATATGTTAAGATCATCAGCTATTTCTCTAATCGTGATTCGACGATTTTTCAACACAATTTCTTTCACTTCCTGAACATTTTCGTCGGTTTTTGACGTGCTGGGGCGTCCAGAGCGAGGTTCATCGTTAACATTTTCTCGGCCCTCTTGGAATAACTTATACCATTTATAAACATTTTTTTTGCTCAAAGTTGACTCACCGTACGCCACTGTCAACATTTCAAGAGTTTTTGAATACTTAATACCATTTTTTACACAAAAATTAATACAAACTCTCTGCTCCATTATTTTCAACAGCAAAAAATCGCCGAGCACGCAAACACGAGTCTAACCTTTATGCCTCTCACATAAAAACAACACATGCTATATAATCAAAACTGTGAACATATGATCGTGACGAGTGTACCAACACAACAACAAAAAATTTTGAAATTAGAGTGTACAGAGCGCCCGAAATTCAAAAAGTCACCTTACTTTTTGATCACACCTCGTATGTAATAGTTCAACGTCTTAACATTTAGACCGTAGTGGCGCTTTGTATTTAAAGTAATGTTTCCAACATAAACGGTCTTATTTCCAATCTCATAATAATTTTAATGTTTGTAATACAAATTGCACATATTTTGGGCTAAACGAAATGTTTGATTCCATGTTTTATGGTTTAGTGTGATGCGTGTGTTTTATTATTCACCTTTATTACATTTTCGGTGATTGGCTGCATATAACTTTTAATTAATTAATCGATTAATTAGTTCTTTATTAATTACTTTTTTGCTATATTTATCTATGGCATGTTTTATACTGCACTTCTTTGAAGTTTTTAATTATTGTTTTTGCGTATTTCTAAAAACTTATTTCATCTTAATTCACAAAACGAGTACTTGATTTGGTTCAAAATAATTAAAAAAATTATTTTTTGTAAAAGAGTATAAACTTATTAATATTTTCGGTTAATTTTCATATTTTATTTTTTCTATATAGAACAATCTTGAAATTACCTCATCCATCTGCAATTAGAAATTGGAATTCAACAGTAAATGCCTCACCCGGTTTCCAACGACAGGTGCTAGACGGTTTAAAAAATATTCCTGAGCAAGACAGAGACTGTAATTTAGTATTTGATAGTATGGCTATCAAGCAGCAAATAATATGGGATGAACAAGAACATAGATTTGTTGGATATTGTGATAATGGTAATGGTATAACGTTAGAAAGAAATGAAAGTGAAGCTAAGGAAGCTTTAGTATTCTTATTAGATTTGTTGGATATTGTGATTATGGTAATGGTATAACGTTAGAAAGAAATGAAAGTGAAGCTAAGGAAGCTTTAGTATTCTTATTAGTCAGTTTAAACGGAAAATGGAAATGGCCCATTGCATATTTTTTCAAGCGTTCTATAACTGCTCCAATATTAAAGGAATTGATAGAAACCGCTCTAATTTTAACCGCAGAAGTACAAATAAGCGTACGTTCAATAACGTGTGATGGCGACAGCGTAAATTGCTCTGTATTCAGAGAATTAGGATGTAATATTTTTGTAGACAATTTCGCAGATCTTGAAAACTCTTTTCCACATACAACACTGAATTAAAACGTACGGATATTGTTAGATGCATGTCACATGTTAAAATTATGTAGGAATGCTTTAGCCGATTATGGAATTTTTAATTCAGTAGATGGTCAAATAAAATGGTCTTATATAAAAAATTTACATAATGTTCAGCAACAATTAACATTCAAATTTAAAAATAGATTAAATGCACAGTGTGTCGAGTAGTGGCAAAATAAAATGAAAGTCTGATATGCTGCTCATACTTTAAGTGCTTCTGTAGATAATACGATAAAATTTTTGAAAAAAGTTGGTTTAAAAGAGTTTCAAGACTGCGATGTTACGGTAAAATTTATTGAAATAATTGATTGGCTGTTTGACGTATTAAATAGTAGAAATCCATTTGGCAGAGGTTTTAAACAACCTCTCACAAAAAATCGTTTGACTTATTTAAAAGAAGTAATCCCTGAAAAGATAAATTATTTATTCAATCTAGAAGCCAAAGATGGTACAAAATTAATAAAAACAGGAAGAAGAACTTTTATATATGGATTTGCATTAGCGTTAAAATCAATTTTAGAAGTAGCAGAAGATATTTTTAATGAAAGACCTCATTATAAATATCTTCTAACATATAAATTTTCACAGGATCATGCGGAGATATTATTTGGAAAAATAAGAAGTTGACATGGTTTCAATAATAATCCAAACGTACTGCAATTTAAATATGCCATGAAGCAAATTCTTATGCGTAACGATATTAAAACAAATAGTACAGGTTTAAATTCTTTGGAATTAGATAATGATCCAACTGGTGCAGTTCTTGATATTGTCTGGAAAAAAAAGAATGACGATAGATTAATAATTTGTGAAGATATAGATAGTTCCGAAAATTTGGAAAATGAGCAGTTGTCTAAAAATCTTGCATTATCACCAACTTTCGATATGCTAAAAGAAAATATAATATTCTATGTAGCGGGATATATTATAAGAAAATTAAAAAATATGATAGATTGTTATCATTGTCATAACAGTTTGATACAGAAACAAGAATATAATTATGATCGCGAGTCTTTTTCTGATTTTGTAAAGCATAGTACAAGAGGTGGATTACTTTATGCATCCAAAAGTGTTCACAAAATATTATTAGAAACGGAAAAACAAATACAAATTGAAACATTACAATTAACAAACTTACAAACAAAAGGGTTAGATTTAAAAATAATAAATAAAGTTAGACGTGCGCTAGTATTAGACAATAAGATATTTCCTAATTTGTTATGCGATGACGGGCTATTAGAAACATCACATAAAATGAAATTGATTACAGTAATATCATCTAAATATATAAAAATTAGATTACACAGTTATGCTAAATTTTATGTTGAAAATATTTTGCATCCCAAAAGAAAACGTCATCGTTTAACGAAACAAATTTTATTTTTAAATGAATAGAAATAGAAACAATTATTTATAAATGAACTTGTAAAACTTAAGAAGTTTTACAAGTTGATGTATAAATAGTTATTCATTAAAATAATATAAATTGTTTAATTTATAAAATATGCTTTTTTCTTATTGCATGATTTGTGTTTTATAGTATTTAACTTTTAACTAAAGCAACTAAAGCAACGGGTCATTTGGACTCGAACGAACATTTTGTAACTATAATATTTTCCTTTAGCATTTTATTACAATCTGTACGATTAATACTATGAATTTCTAAATTGTAACAATTTCCTCTATCAATCGTTGCAGAGCCGAGGATTATTTGTTTTTTACACTTTAAACAAGCATTAGAACTTACATGTAGTTTTCAGAGTTGTAATTGAGGGTTAATTATATTCAGTCTTTGTGCACCTACATTAAATATTTGTAAGACATTAATTATTTAAAAAGTTTATATATACATATATATATATTTTTATATATACAAATATAATAACTACGTACATACACTATCTTCATATGTACATGGTACATTGTTCAATTTTTATTAAGACTTTCTATTAAATATATGAATTTTATAAAATGTTAAAATTTTAATAAAAATTCTTGAATTTCATACATTCTATTTATAACATCTTTTCGTGTACGTATACAAAAGTATGTAAGAATATGGTGTTCTGCGCATGCGAAGCCATATTCTGCGCATGTGCCATCAGCAGTACATACAACCTGACGGCAGTTAAAGGGACAGAGTTAGCGGTCTAGGTAATATATAGAAGTCTGTGGTTCAATCGCGACGGTTTGGTGGTTTAGCTTATAGCTGAACGCGATTGTAGTAGCCACGTATTGTATCGTTCGCTATATTCCGTGCTCGCGCTCGCTTGGTAATAGGACGGGGCGCTATTTTTGACTATATACAACTGGACTGCCAGTAGCTAACTTCAGACGTGATGCCAAGCTGAAAAAATAGGCTCCGCCCCGGAGCCCAATTTTCTGCAGGAGTGGGGAGCTTTGACTATAGTATATGCACGTTTATGGTGTACCCTGTTTTTGAACGTGTTTAACATCGAAAAGCGTTTTTAACATCGAAAAACGTAAAAGTATGTATTGTTTTATAAGCGGGTGCAAATCTTCAAGATATAAACGTAAACATGCCATCGAAAACAAACCGGTTTTGCCGTTTTACAAGTGAGTTGTTTATTTCTAACCTGGTTTTTTTTACCAATTGTAAACTGATATTCAGTATATATTCCGATTATTACTTAATTTCATGTTCTATGTAATTATTTTCAAAATATGATTTATTATTTTCATTGTGCATATTAACTTGGAATCTATAGTACTGGCAATATTATAAAATTGAGTAAATTGATATTTTTACAGATTTCCAAAAAATCCATTGTTAAAACAGAAGTGGGTGGATGCTATATATAATATGAATCATCAAGAAAGTGTCCTGCAATTGCCGAATCACGCAAGAATTTGTATTCAACATTTTGATGACACTTGCATTGAACAATTTGGTTCCACCCAAATACGACTGAAACAAAATTCTGTGCCATCAATATTTCCAAATGTATTGAATAGAAAAAGGTAATGTATATGTCATCGTAAGAAATATGAATGCATTTGTATATTTGTTTTAATATGTTGTGAAAAGACTGTATGAGTATCACTATATGAACATTTTTATATATGAAAAGTAACAAATGTAATATGAAAACGACACAGTTATAAAGGACATATATATTGTATTTTGTATTTTCAGTTATGAAATAGAATTATCTTCGAATGAAGATTGCACGGAGGAAATGGAACACGTTATGGACTCTTCTGACATGGTGTGCATTGAACAAGGAAATATAGTTAATAATTCAAGGTATAATTACAGTAAAAGAAAATATACCTATTAGATCCATAAAATCGTGAAGTTTTATTATTATTTACTCAATTTATGCAAATCGATTCTTTTATAGTGAGACTTGCATATGTAATATAGTCGATTGTAATACAAATTTGTATTTTTAGTTTGGAAATGGAAACTCCAATGCAGGAAAATTGCACCGAGAATGTGGAATCAGGTTCGTGCGACATGATGCAACAAGAAAGCAATGAAGAGGTTCCTAGTTCAAGGTTGGGAAATGTACAGAATATATCATACATGAGTATTTCTTAATTACTTATTATTTTTGTAATTGTTTTATCCATATAGATTGTGTCGAAATATTATAGTGATTTAGTAATTATTTCAATTTTTACAGCAATGATGCTAATATTGACATGGAATCTGTCACTGCTTTGGTAGCGACTGCAAATACTGAGTTGAGATATCCAGCTCAAATCAGAAAAGAAAATTTACTGCAAATGTCACCAAGGTCGCTTATCAAAGCTGTATGTATATTGAAAGACGCTTACGACAAAAAAACACAAATAATCAAACGACTACACCTGCGACAATGTCGACAAAAAAAAAAAGAATTGAAACCCTAGAGAAGTTGTTGTCCGAATTATCCAAACGGAACCTTCTTTCAGAAAATGCTTCGAATATGGTACAGGTAATAAGGAACAATTAATAGGGAGCGGTTCATTTGCACACACCACTTACATCGGTCTGTTCCTAGTATATATATATATAATTATATATTTTCACTGCTTCACTAATAAGATTATATTATTTTCTATTAACTAATTAGTGGTGTGGGCAATTGATATACTTTTTAATCAATGATAAATATAATTGTTTTATAATAATATTTGATACAAATTGTCTATCACGAAGCACTATCAGCTTTAATTTTCGTATTGAATATTATATTATTAAACATAAATTGTAATTTTAAATAATCTTCAATTATACATAGAAACTATATTTTTACACTGAAAATGTAATAGAATTAGTCTTAGATCTGTAAACAATATAATGACTGTAATTTCTACAAATATTAACAGTTATACAATTATATAAAAATACAGTAACATTGATCCAAAATCACGATTGCAAGATTGTATAAAATTCCAAACATTCCGAATATTTTTTACTCCATACACTTTCCATGTGTCAAATTCTATCACATTCTCTCCTGTTTCTATGTTATCCTTCTATTATCTTCTTTCACTGTTACATATGTAGTTAAGTTCTTTTTTATCGATGTGCTTGTAGGGTTTAACAGAAAAGTCCACTATAGTACAAGCAATAGAAAGTGGGAAAATAAAAGGACAATATCCACCTCAGCTTCGCGCTTTTGCCATGACAATCAATTTTTACAGTCCAAAAGCATACAAATACATTCGTTCAACGTTTAAGAATCGCTTGCCTGCGCCATCCACGATCCGATCGTGGTACAGTACCACTAGTGGATCACCCGGTTGTACGCAGGAAGCCGTAGAGGTATTGCGAAGGAAAGTTGAAGCTGACGGTGATAAAATATTATATGGATGTTTGACTTCGGACGAGATGGCGATTCGTCAAGAAATTAGCTTTAATCATTCAGAAAAAAGAATGTTTGGTTATATTGACTACGGACATGCGATTGAGGAACCTTGTGGAGCACCAATAGCAACCCAAGCGTTGGTGTATTTGGTCACAGGATTAAACGAAAGATGGAAAATACCTGTGGCGTATTTCCTGTTGAATGGATTGAAGGCATCGGAACGAGCGGAGATAACTAAGAGAGTTCTGGAATTCGTCGCAAAATCAGGAGTACGCGTTATAGCTCTAACATTTGATGGATTATCGGGGAACATTGCCATGTGTTCCGATTTAGGTGCCGATATATATAATGACAAGCCTTATTTTACACATCCAGTTGACGGCCATCCGATTTTTGTTTTTCTAGACGCACCGCATATGTTAAAGCTAGTGCGGAACACGATGGGAAAGCACAATTTATATGATAGCGATGGACAACCTATAATGTTCCAATATCTGCAGAAGTTGGTGAAACTGCAAGAATAAGGGTACTTTCATTTAGCAAATAAGCTAAATAGAAAGCATGTAGAATGGTGGAAACATAAAATGAGCGTGAAGATAGCAGCGCAAACATATAGCACTAGTTCTGCTATGGCATTGGAGCAGTTGTTGGCAGATGGGCATCCAGAATTCACAGGATGTGCTGCAACTATAAAATTTTGTCGAATGGTCAACGACGTCTTCGACGTTTTAAATTCAAGAAGTCTGTGTTCAAATGGTTTTAAAAAACCATTAATGCCAGAGACAGCAGAAGTAATTTTCGCTTTATTTGCAGAAGCTATTCAATATTTCTCCACTCTGAAAGTCGACGTGCGTAGCCGTACCACTGGAAGAATAATAAGAAAACTTGTTATTGAAAGTCAATTCAAAGTAGGATTTTGTGGTTTCATACTCGACATGTCTAACTTAAAGAATATGTACGAACAATTTGTAATAAATGGCCATTTGAAATACATACTGTCATATAAAATATCACAAGACCACCTTGAGATACTCTTCTCGTGTTTTCGGACAATGGGTGGATACAACAACAATCCGAATGCAACACAATTTGCGGCCTCGTATAAGAAGCTTTTACATCATAACGAAGTTAAGTCGTCTGCAGCCGCAAATTGTATATCGCTGGACAACACGTCGATTTTAACTGTTGCATCGGGAAAGAAAATTAAAGATTTCACCGAATGCAACGAAGAAGATGAAGAAACTGATGACCATCAAATTAACGTGGATGACATTCCTCTGAAATGCATCAATAATACTTTAAACCACGCAGTGCTTTATGTATCAGGTTTCGTTGAAATACGTGTATTGAATAAAATCAAATGCTCTGAATGTGTGAGGTTGTTGGACGAGTGTCCAGAGGCAGAGTCCGATTTTATTACAAGAAAGTCTTTTGGATTTTTAAGATTTCCAAGGATTGACACGTGTAAAGTTACATGGATTGTGGAGAAATTAGTTAATATATATCTCAACAATGACAAAATCAAACTTAAAAATGCGTATCAAAAAATTATATGTGACACAATGCGAAATTTAGATATAACCGCACTGTTTAAAAATTTTGATAACCACGTTAAAGATGTAGATATCATCGAAAATCATAAATATGAACTGATAAAATTAATCATAGATTATTACTTGCGGACAAAAATGTCTTACATTGGAAAATGCGTTACTCTTCGACACCAAGGATTGTCAGTCAGGCATTCATTAAATAAAACAATTTTATTTAAAGGTCAATAATATATTAGATATTTTAGACTTCGTTACATATCATCATGTATCATTTGTTTTATTTATATATGTCTATCAACCTTGTTACATATTTTTATTAATTATCTATATTGATTTAACACATAATTATTATTTATTTACTTTCTTACCATCCTACTCTTGCCTGCCTACAAGTAATTAAATTCCTATTAATATATAATGTACCCAGAAATTAAGGACGAACATACGCGCAAAAGTATAATATTTCTATTAGAAATTTTGAAATACTTTATTTAATCAATTTTTAATAATTGTATTTTGTTTCATAATAATTATTTTTATGATTTTTTTCTTATTTAATTATTTCATAAATTATTTTAATTTATTATCAACATTTCTCTGTTAATTACTTGTCATAATCAGTGCAATATTATATATGGATGCGCCTATGACAGGTGATAAGTTTATTAAATTATTTTTCAATTTCGATTAAAACAAATAATATTAAAAGTTACTGCTTTCAAAGATAATCACGAAAAATTATTTATTATTACCTTTCATTAAATACTTTTCTCATATATTTATTGCTAAAATTATTATTTTTATTTATTTTCATTGTTTTATATCTCTATTCTTAACATATACAAATTCTCGTAACAAGTAGCATAACCTCAAAAACAATACTACGTCCCTTTTCCATCTATTTCAGATTTTTTCCGACTTCTTATCAATTCTCAACCAAATATTTAATGAATTTAAACTTTTCCTATTTGAAAAAGTCTTACTATAAAAAACATGACAATTTTTGCATTTGAACTTCCCGGTCTTTGGGCTCCAGGGCGGAGCCTAACAATATTCAGCCAACTTCAGTTTGGAATCATCGAACGTATGCATTTCCTGTAGCAAAAATGAGGGACTAGCAGTCCAGTTGTATATAGTCAAAGTTAGCGAGCGTTCGACTCACTAGCACACAGTGGTGCTCCGCGCGCAACCCGGGATCCCGCCCGAACATACAGGCCCTAGTCATTGCGATCAATTTGTTTCGGATTAATCAGAAATTCTCTAATCTTTCTCCTGCCTTTACGTTGCCTGTAAATTTAATACAATAATGTTATTATTATTATTTTATTATTATTTATTATGTATATATATATATA
>NW_017300325.1:56643-56974 GCF_001594075.2 Trachymyrmex cornetzi
GGATAAAAGAGGGTAACACATTATAGAATTTAGTGACAGTATAAGAAAAAGCAGCCTTAAATTTGGATGTACGATGCCTGGGAAAGGATAAGGAATCATGACAACGAGTGACAGGAATATTTTCAGCATGGAGAGCAGAACTTAAATTCAAAAGACTGCGGAGGTATCGAGGAATACCAGAGCGCAAAAGACGAAATACAAGACAGCACAAGTGGAGGACAAAACGCTGATGAACTTTTAGCCAGCCGGAACGCAAAAAACTAGAGGATATATGATCGTATTTACGAACGTTGTACGAGAAACGAAGGCATGAATTCTGTATACGCTGAAT
>NW_017300325.1:56992-57203 GCF_001594075.2 Trachymyrmex cornetzi
GAGCCGGAATGTAAATCACGTCAGCGTAGTCAAATAAGGAGATTATAAGCATTTGGGAAACAAGGAGCTTCTGTGAAGTTGAGAGGATATGCCGGAAAGCATATAATAGACGAAGACGTAAGAAGGCTGCTCGACACTTCACCAGAGCATGCTCGCCAAAGGACCAGGAGGAGTCAAAATGCACACCAAGTATTTTAATGGATGAAGAGCG
>NW_017300325.1:57635-58879 GCF_001594075.2 Trachymyrmex cornetzi
CATTGGGACGCTTACTACATCTAGAATATATTATTCCTACATTTAAAGAGGACACAATAATGATATCGAAACGTCTGTAATTTAAACTCTATATTTATAATATATGACAGTTATTTCACAATAAGGTACATCTTGTGTTGGCTCACATTGACAATTTTTCTTTAATTATTTGTTAAATATTGAAAGAAGCCTTCGATTTATTATTACCGTGTAACTCATAAAAGGTCGTCAATGCACCAGAGCACAATCATTACCAATGTCATTGCGATCAATTTCGGATTAATAAAAAATTCTCTAACTAATTAACCACCTTCTTTCTCCTTCCTTTTCGTTGCCTAAATTTATGACAACCACGTTCACCATGATAAGAAATTATAACAGAAATCAATTAAGGAAGAATTACTAATGTGAGCCAACACAAAATATTTTTTGAGAAATAATAACTGTCATATATTATAAATTATAAGTATTAGACGTCATTATTGTATTTGTTTCAAATGTATAAACCATATTCTAGATCTAGTAAGCAACTTTACTTTATTTCATTGGGACGCTTACTACATCTAGAATATGTTATTCCTATATTTAAAGAGGACACAATACTGATGTCGAAACGTCTGTAATTTATGCTCATGATTTATAATATGTGACAGTTATTTCACAAAGGAACATCTTGTGTTGGCTTACATTGACAATTTTTCCTTAATTTATTTGTTAAATATTGAAAGAAGCCTTTGATTTATATTACCGTATAAATCATAAAAGGTCGTCGATGCACCAGAGCACAATCATCACCAATGTCATTGCTAAGGCCCGAATGTTCGGGCGCGATCCCGGGTCGCGCGCGGAGCACCACTCCGTGCTAGTGAGTCGAACGCTCGCTGAAATAAACCTTCTTATTTCAGCGACCGTTCGACTCACTAGCACGCAGTGGTGCTCCGCGCGCGATCCGGGATCGCGCCCGAACATCCGGGCCCTACTCATTGCGATCAATTTGTTTCGGATTAATAAGAAATTCTCTAATCTTTCTCCTTCCTTTTCGTTGCCTGTAAATTTAAAACAACAATGTTCACCATGATAAGAATAAGAAATTATAACAGAAATCAATTAAGGAAGAATTACCATTGTGAACCAACACAAAATGTTTTCTGCGAAATAATAACTGTCATATATTATAAATCACAAGTATAAATTACAGACGTTTCGACATCATTATTGTGTTTGCTTCAAATGTATGAACCATA
>NW_017300325.1:58922-59262 GCF_001594075.2 Trachymyrmex cornetzi
TTACTGCATCTAGAATTTAAAGAGGACACAATAATGATGACGAAACGCCTGTAATTTATACTCTAGATTTATAATATATGACAGTTATTTCACAAAGGATTATCTTGTGTTGGCTCACATTGACAATTTTTCCTTAACTTATTTGTTAAATATTGAAAGAAGCCTTCGATTAATTATTATCGTAAAAGGTCGATGCATCACAGCACAATCATCACCAATGTCATTACGATCAATTTGTTTAGGATTAATAAAAAATTCTCTAACTAATTAACCAGCTTCTTTCTCCTTCCTTTTCGTTGCCTGTAAATTTAAGACAACAATGTTCACCATGATAAGAAAT
>NW_017300325.1:59520-60836 GCF_001594075.2 Trachymyrmex cornetzi
TTTATAATATATGACAGTTATTTCACAAAGGTACATCTTGTGTTGGCTCACATTGACAATTTTTCCTTAACTTATTTGTTAAATATTGAAAGAAGCTTTGATTTATTATTACTGTATAAATCATAAAAGGTCGTCGATGCACCACAGCACAATCATCACCAATGTCATTGCGGTCAATTCGTTTCGGATTAATAAAAAATTCTTTAACTAATTAACCACCTTCTTTCTCCTTCCTTTTCGTTGCCTGTAAATTTAAGACAACCATGTTCACCATGATAACAGAAATCAACAGGAAGTCTGTATATCGTTCTTATTATCTTTGTGAATCATACATAATAATAATTAGATAATTTGTGGGCGGAATGAAATATAATATTACTTGTGTTTGTTACATATTCGTAAATTCCATTTGAGAAAAATCTTGATATGCAATAGCTCCTGGCAAACTTGGGAAATTGTTTATTGCAGATAAACAGATATCTAAACCATACGAGAATGAAAATTTGACGAAGTTCCAAATTTTGTTCCAAACATCTTCGTGTAAATTGCACATTTGAGACAAACCTCGACAAGAAATGCATCATGAAACGTATCTTTAAATTACAATAATAATGTACATACAAGGTCGAACCTTCTCAAGGTTGATAAAATCATTCGACGCATTTTTGCACTACTGCGAACCGAGTTATTAATTGTTATTGTTATTGTTATTGTATAGTTGACAGATATCCAGAGGAAATCTGTTGCATTGATAGCATAAAGGAAAACAATTCTGCTTTACATTCTGCTTTACAGACAAATATTTAACGAAACAAACACTCTGCTGTATAATCTATACTACTATCTATGCCATCGATATGACGGATATGTTTTCTAACCTGAATAGTGATCAACTTTAACGATCTCGGTCCACGGAGTAAAGCGATATACATTTTTATTTTGCTAGATTCGTTCATTTCGTGCAAATGTAGGAGTATAGAAAATCACTTATATGTCTTCTATGCCATCGATGTGACAGTTTTCCTAACGTAATCATCAGCCACCGAAAAAGACACATGTGCGATGTGACCATGCACATGCACATTGCCAGCGCCACATTTGCCTCTAGCGCCGAAAAATCCAAAAGGACATATCCCCCACCCCATAGCCCTGTCGACGACGACGACGTTTCTTAAATTAAAAATTTCAATTCGGATTTTGGAACATTTTGCATCGCAATATCTCCGCTCGTAGAGAAAAAACAAAAACACTTTCATTATATATTCCGAGCGGATGCCATCGATTGAGCACACTTAGAACTCAATCGGGACAGCCGT
>NW_017300325.1:61464-63432 GCF_001594075.2 Trachymyrmex cornetzi
GGACATAAAATATAAATAAATAAATATAACCTTTGAGATTTTTAAAATTACCTGTTACTTCTTCTAAATCAATTTTCTATACAGTAATTAAAATCCTTGTTTTAATTCTTCTTTCGATCATTTCAATTTTTTTTTATTTGTTAATTTGCTGAATTTATACGTAATTATGTATACAAATTTTTTTATATTTTCACAAACTTGATATTTTTCTAAAACACAATAATGTAAAAATTATTCTTGTAATTATTTTTTATACACAAATTGATTATTTCAATCGATTAATGAACATCAAAGAATAAAAGGGAAAAAACAAATAATAAAAGTTGGGCTCTTGATATATTGAAACAAATAAAACATAAACAAGGGCTAATGAGAGTATAGTCGCTGTAAGTTTTGCGATGAATAAGTTTATTAATTATTAAATTCCATACGTTTCGGCATCCATTCGAGCCATCATCAGTGCATCTTAGCCTTTACACTAATATTAATTATTGACCATTACTTGGCTCCACGAGAGTGGTCACTCCTTCCATCAACATCAATACGTGACAAAAGATTGGAAAAACAATTGGCAACGTTCGAGGATGTAGTTCCGTAAAGCCAAGAACAATCAGTAATACTTATGTATAATGTATAACATTTCCATTAATTAAATTATAACAAACATCCGCAGTCAATATACAATAAATTTCAAAATATCAGATCTAATTAAACCGTCAATTATGGATACGTGGTACATTTTTGTCGACTCATATAACAATGAACAACGTTCCATAATTGACGGTTTAATTAGACCTGATATTTTGAAATTTATTGTATATTGACTGCGCATGTTTGTTATAATTTAATTAATGGAAATGTTATACATTATACATAAGTATTACTGATTGTTCTTGGCTTTACGGAACTACATCCTCGAACGTTGCCAATTGTTTTTCCAATCTTTTGTCACGTATTGATGTTGATGGAAGGAGTGACCACTCTCGTGGAGCCAAGTAATGGTCAATAATTAATATTAGTGTAAAGGCTAAGATGCACTGATGATGGCTCGAATGGATGCCGAAACGTATGGAATTTAATAATTAATAAACTTATTCATCGCAAAACTTACAGCGACCATACTCTCATTAGCCCTTGTTTATGTTTTATTTGACAATTTCAAGAGTTTTATTATATTTATATATATTGAAACAATATTTTAAAAAACCGGGCAATTAAAAGTTTTAAAGCACGGTAATTACGATAATTAGTAATTGTCAAGGTAGTATAGTATATCTTTTATCGTGATCAAAATATAATATTATAATCAAAATATACGAATATAGAATATAGATAAATAAATATAACCTTAGAGATTTCTAAAGTACCTGTTACTTTTTCTAAATAAATTTTCTGTATAGTAATTACAATCCTTGTTTAATCGTATTGAATGCAGGATTTATGGTGAATACTTGTCACATCTCGTACGATACGTTAGATATTGTTTTGTAGAGACGTCAGGGGATATTGGTACTAAATAATTATAAATCTACAGTGGATACTGGTACTAAATATCACTTCTAAAGTACTTAAAATTTATTAAGAGTTTTGTAATCTGTGTGTGTGTTTATAGATTACACAATTATTGAAATAAATTTAAAGTATTTCTCAAAAATGGTCATTTTTAAACGTGATGGCACCAATATATAGCGCCATACAGCAAATTAACTAATTACTAATGCCTATTACTCTATACATAAAGATTCTTTTATATTTTCTCAAACTTTTTTTTAAAAAATCATGTAAAAATTCAACGTGTAATTATTTATTATACACAAATTGATTATTTCAATCGATTAATTGACATCAAAGAACAAAAGGTAAAAAATAGATTCACCAACGCCAATTACTTAATCGGCCGTGAAACTGATGATTAATCACGTTTGCTGTTTAGTAGAACTAATGATATGTATCATTTGTATAAAAGAT
>NW_017300325.1:63801-64331 GCF_001594075.2 Trachymyrmex cornetzi
TAAATAAATAATAAATATTAATCTAATGGTATGTATTATTTGTACGAACGATTTCATATCAACAACTGTGGCGCCAAGTTAAATTTTACAAAATGAAAATAAAACTCAAGTGATACTATCTTTATTATTTGCTTAATCCAAATGGTACCATCTTTAATTTTTATGCAATGAAACCTAAGTATACGTATACTTAGTGAAGAATCTTTCTATTCTAACCCAAATGGTTTAAATTCCCCTTAAATGAAATTATTATATCACAATTCATTCAAAGACATTTCCTCTTCCAACTAAAGTAGTGGTTATTTAATTCTCCTTCAAAACATTATACAAAACATTATCACAAAATTGCGTTACCTTGCTCAATTTAAGTGTTTCCACAAAAAATTAAAGAATTAACCGTATAAAATGAAAAAATTTAATCGCCGTCGAATTGCGTAAACTCGAGGTGAAGTTCAACAAGCCGATTTACGTGGGTATGTGTATACTCGATATATCGAAAGTCTGCTTGTATGAATTTCACTACGACTACA
>NW_017300325.1:64480-64696 GCF_001594075.2 Trachymyrmex cornetzi
CTCGCGAATAAAAAAGTACCAGGTCTTATGAAGGACGACGGTATGATAATGACCGAATTCGTCGGACTCAGAGCGAAGAGTGTACGCGTTGAAGGTGGACGGTAAAAAGGACACAAAAAAGGTGAAAGGTGTAAAGAATAACGTCATAGCGCGAATGATAACGTTTGACGATTACACCCGATGTTTAAACGAAGAGATCGAAATGACTCGTTGTCA
>NW_017300325.1:64795-66045 GCF_001594075.2 Trachymyrmex cornetzi
AGACGTTACCATGGGGACATTGGCGGATACCCTTGTAATATATGCATTGACATTTATGTTATACTATTATGTACTATTATTATAATTTTACACGTCATGTATGTTTTTTTACGTTTATATAAGTATTACTATTATGTTTTATGTAGTACCATTTATTATTTATTATTATTTTCAATTCGTGTATCAATCATTTTCTTATATATTATCATAATTTGTACTTTGTATATGTTTTCCTACATTTTTTATTTTTTATTTTCATATAGTGAATATGTATTACTATTATGTATTATTATCATTATAATTTCGTCATGCATGTGTTTTTTTTTACATTTATATAAGTCTTACTATTATATTTTATATAATACCATTTATTATATCTTACTATTACTTTTTATTTCATGTATCATACATTTATAAGTACTTTATATAAGTCTTACTACTACGCGTTATATGTAATATCATTTATTATGTATTACTATTATTTTTCATTTCATGTATCGTCCATTTATAAGTACTTTATATAAGTCTTACTATTACGTTATATGTAATATCATTTATTATGTATTACTATTATTTTTCATTTCATGTATCATACATTTATAAGTATTTTATATAAGTCTTACTATTATGTTTTATGTAATATCATTTATTATGTATTACTATTATTTTTCATTTCATGTATCGTACACTTATAAGTATTTTATATATGTATACTCCAAACGAAGATGGAAGGGATAATAAAAAATATTTTACAAGTTCATATCCTTATGTAGATATATATTTTTTATATGTAGAATAAAAAAATACATGAATCAAAATTGTATCAAATCACATTGTTTTTATATATCCATGAATTGTGTGATCCATCGAATCCTAGCCACTTGACGTACACCTTGTCTCCCTTCCTGCGCAGTACTTTTTCCACGAGATACACATCCGGATGAGCAGCGCGATGCAACTCGTGCTCGTAGAACGCTCCAGCGACGGATTTTCCGCGATAGTTCTCGAGTAAGTAGGTTACGGGATTAGTACGTTGTAACTTAACGATCGTAAACACCTCGGTGGTCCAATTTGGCGTGTAACCCTTCTCAAAAACCGTCTTGTACTTGCTCACGCGTACCGAATCGCCTACTTTGAATTTTGCAGGACCCGCGATCTTTATCGCGCTGTACACTGTGCCCAAGAGTCTTTCGGCGATCGCGGGAGTTACGTCGGTGGGTCGCATGCCGATGGTGCGATGCTTGCGCGCG
>NW_017300325.1:67517-68122 GCF_001594075.2 Trachymyrmex cornetzi
CCGCATGACGTCATACGCCGCCACCGAAGAATCCCCCGCGCCCCGCATTCCCCTCGGAGTTCCCGAGTTAGAACCCTCATACTATTACTACTGATGACGACTGGTTACGTTACGGTATCGCAAACTCGTTAAATCCTTTTCTGTATCGTCCATTTGTGAGCGCACTGTCTTTGTCTATCACTACGAAACCATATTTTTGTTGCCAACAGTCGCGGCACAACGCGTAAAATTCGTCATATGACATGTCGGTATTCACATGATCGTTGTAAACATGTTTCAAGTTGGTACCGTCCTGTTTGAACAGGATCAGCAGGTTCGCGTTGTCACGTATCAGATGTTTAGGTATCCTCGCGTACGTCTGACAAAGATAGAAGCAGTCGACGTTCGCATGACGACCCATCGAAAAGTATTCTCTCACCGCATCCTCCTTGTCGCATGCCACGTCATCAAAGATAAAAATAGAATTTGGACTCATTTCCACCTCGCTCGGTGGAACGACGTCGCTGTTGTTGGAGAACGTAGCCGATTTCGTCGATAGATGTAAACAAATTTTCGAGATATTGATACTTTGGCTGTTGCAACGATTTCGAGTAGACGTACACGTT